>NW_024870905.1:1225000-1487500 GCF_019054845.1 Dipodomys spectabilis | reverse complement strand
GGTCGTGAACCTTGAAATCAGGGCCTAGCCCTTGACCCTTCCCTGTTGGGCTCATGTGTAGCCCTCTACCACGTGGAGCCAAGGACCCCTTGCAACACAGTGTTACAGTCTAGGTATCTGCAGCTGAGGTCTGTCTTCCTGCCTACCCAGGAAGCTGAGATATGATGATCTCGGTTCCAAACTATCCCAGACACAAAAGGTCCCATGAAACTATAATCTCCTTTTTAGCACTTAGAAACTTGAACTGGAAGCTGGGCGCTGGTGACTCGCACCTGTCATCCTAGCTACTCAGGAGCCTGAGAGTTGAGGGTCACAGTTCAAAGCCAAGCTGGGCAGGAAATTGCTTGAGAGGCTTCTCTCCAGTGAACTACCAAAAACCTCCAGGGATGCTGTAGCTCAAGTGGTAGAGCGATTGGCTTTAGCTGAAGAACTCAAGGAAAGCACTCAGGCCTAGACATAAATTCCTCCAACTTCCAAAAAGAAGAAAGAAAGAAACCTGAAGTGGAGTGCTGGGAATGTGTCTTAGGTGTAGAGTGTTTTGCCTGTATGAATCCCTGGGTTTAATTCCTTAGTACCACATACTAGAAAAAGCCTGAAGTGGCTATGTGGCTAAAGTGATAGAATGCTATCCTTGTACCGGAGAAACTCAGGTCCAGCGTTCAGGTCCTGAGTTCAAGCTCCAGGACAAGTGTATGCACACACATACATGTGCACACAGACACACACACACACACAGAGATACACACACACACACATACACAAACACAAACACAGATACCAGAAGTGAAGGTGTGACACCAAATGGTAAAACACTGAGCTTCTATTCTGAGCTCATGGTCAGCACCCAGGCCCTGTGTTCAACCCCAAAACCTAGCCATCCGTGGCCAAACTAGGAGAGGTCAAAGGTTTCAAAACTTGATGAGCATCACCAGCCCCAAATGACAGGGAGCATTGTGATATTACACATGTGCTTAGATTTAGCAAGCTTCCAGAAACCAAGGAAGCCACCGTTGTCAATAATGAATCATTTCATTATGTTCAGCTCCCTTGTTTTCTGCCAAAAGGACCCTTGAAATAATTGTAGCAGGTTATTTTAACACTGGAACACAGTCTGAAAAAGACAGGATAAATGCAGGGAACTTGGCCTGCCACGGGAGGTGGCACAAGTGAAGGTTTCCTGTCAAAACAGCACTGGGGAGAGAGATAGCTTGGGGTACAAAGAGGCCTTTTTCTCCTGGCCTTTAGAGCCTGCCCACACTCCTCCTCACTAATTGGCCTGGATTGAGTTGTTTATTACACAGCTGTACTGGAGTGAGGCCTTTTGTCTGCCTGTTCCAACAATGAGGCAGACTTCCTCCAGCACCCTGGGGTGTGCAGAAAACCTCAGGCTACACTGGGAACAGTGAGGGGAGCCCCGGAACATGCACTGTCTTAAAAGCACGGTCTGTGGTTTGAAATCATTCTATTCAAAGCAAATTTTCTAGCTGGATGACTTTCGTCATAGGGACTCTGGACCTTTACCGATAGAAATGCATGCATACATACATGGGAAAACATGGAGTTACTTGTTTTTTATTTTGCTTTTTTTTTGGCAGGTCCAGGGGTTGTATTATGAGCCTAGGCACTGTCCCTGAGGTCCTTTTGTTCAAGGGTAGTGCTCTTCCCTTGAGCCACAGCCCCACTCATGACGAGTTTTTATTCCTTTGATCCCTCAGGAATAAGAGTGCTGTGGACTTTCCTGTCCTGGCTGAATTCAAACTGGCATTCTCTACCTCCCAGACTCCTGATGAACTAGGATTACAGGCAGGAACAAATGACACCTGGCTTTCTTTTCTTCTTGTTCTTTTTTTCATTATGACAAACTGAAATATTCACAGTGTCATTTTAATGGTTTGCATTTTGAAGTAAACTACCCAGGCCTGGAGTTCCAATGCCTGGATGCCACCTACAAATGGAGGGAGATCTTGAGAAAGTCTTTCCTATTCATGTGAATGTTCAATGGAGTGTTATGAAAGTAACAATTGAATTTGCAGTTAGTTCATGATTGTTTTATAGAAGGCCACACAAAAATTATTGGAGTATGTCTTCCATTTTAGCTATTTTGTATAATTCTCCCAATTAAAGAATACTGACTACTTTTACATTAATGCTTTAATAAGTATTCAACAAGGATACTTCATTAAATGGAGGCATAATTTAATAATAATTCATAATATATATAACTTAATATCCTCACACTGTCTCTCTCTCATATATATTACAAACTACACATCTATTTATCTATCTATAACTATATCTATATCCATATCTATATCTACACCTATATCTTTATCTATCAACCACTACTCTGGCTTGTTTCCAGGTCCTCAGAACTGGTTGGCAGCTCAGTTTGCCAAAGGCTTTTGTACTACAACTGATCCTTTCATGAATTGGGCATTGTGGGCTGTGAGTTCAAATCCCAGCATGGCCAAAATTTTGTATGTGGAGTCAGAAGCCAATTTTTACACATTTTTTTCCTTCTCTATGAAAGTCCTGGGTCTCAGTATGATGTATAATCCATATTCAAATAAATCCATGTTATAAGATTAAATAAATGTTATATATGTAATAATACTAAATAAAATAAAAAATATGGGTAATAAATGTCATATGGAGTAAACCCATGCATGTAAATAGATTTCATATATGAATATTATTTTTTTCAGGGCTGGGGCTTGAATTGGGCCCTGGAAACTGGACTGAAATTCTTGTCTTCAATGTCGGTGAGCTTCCTCTCCCCCACAGTGCCACAGTTACCCAGACCCTGAGTTCAAATCCCAGGCCAGCCAGAAAAATGGTGCAAATTCCAAGCCAGGGCCTTAATTTTTTTTGGCCAGGCCTGGGGCTTGAACTCAGCTCGTGGTAACTCTTCCTCACCTTCCTCATCTTAGGCTGAGGTGCAGCCTCTGGACCCACAGCCCATCCTGAGATCCTAGGACCCGAATTCAAATCTTGGGACTGGCAAAAAAAAAGTGCTGGGAAGGTAGCTCAGTAATAGAGCAGTAATAGAGTCCTTGCCTTGCATGCATAAGGCCATGGATTCGATTCTTCAGTACCACATAAGCAGAAACAAGCCAGAAGTAGTGCTATGGCTCAAGTAGTAGAGCGATATCCTTGAGCTGAAGAGTTGAGGGACAGCACCGAGACCCAGAGTTCTGACCCCAAAACCAAAAATAAAAAAGAAGAAAAGAGAGGGGTAAAAAAGGAGAAGGTTAAAACTGGGAAGTATCAGAGGCGGTTTTACATTGTTTTTTCCTTTGCATTGCAAGCAGGGCTCGGAAAGTGTAAATGACCTTGCACTGCTGAATTTTGGTGGGCTATCTGGGAAGCCATAACCCAAACCAGAAACCTAGGCCTGGGGTATGAATCCCAGGACTCCCACCTATGAATGGTAGGATATCCTAAGAAATGCATTCCGATATACATCCTTATGAATGGAATGTTGTAAAGTAACAATTACATTAGTGTATGATTATATTATAAAATTATACACAATAACTATACTATATTGAAATTTTCAATTAATAATTTGTTATGTATTCAACCATTATATTTCAATACAGGAAGGAATAATTTATTGATAATTGGTAGTAATATAATATATATAATTAAACAATATACAGACATCTCTGTCTTGTTTTATACATATATATATATATATATATATATATATATATATATATATATGTTACAATCTACATATCTATTTCTACACTTGTCATTCCTGGAGCTCAGTGGTAGAATGCTCGCCTCGAATGTATGAAGACCTGGGTTCAATTCCACACTATTACATGCACGGATAACCCGGAAGTAGTGCTGTCAAGCAGTTGAGCACTGGCTTTGAGCATGAAAGCTTAGGGACTGTGTCTAGGCCCTTACTCAAGCCCCAGGACTGGAACCAAAAACAAGTTAGAATGTTCTGACTGCAATTATAGAAAGGCAGGATTTCAAATACCTCATCACAGAGCAAGCTGGGAGTCTGAAACTGACAGCTGTCATCTAATCTGACTTAACCAGAGGTCAATAGCTGCAGCCCAGCATCATGGAACCAGACACTGCTGGCTCACCCCTAGCTGCTCAGGGGGTGAGATCAGACACTGGGGGTTGAAAACTCAGCCCTGGCAGGAAGTCTGGTAGACTCTGAGCTGTGCCTGAAAGTGATAGAGATCTATCCTTGAGGAAAAGATCTTAGGACAGTACCTCCAACCTATGAGTGAAATCCCTGAGGCTGATGACTCTCCCCCACAAAACACCCCTCTAAACCATTAGATGTGAACTTGTGAGGTTTGTGACGTGTATCTGAAAGAATGGTGATACTGAAGAAAGTACCCTAGTTCTAATGACAATTTGTGGGATATAGCTATGTGATGAGTCCTTCCTGGGGTGCTGGGTGTTGAGTACTTCTCGATTGTCCATGGGGTACTGAGTGCTGAATCCTTCACAGGGTGCTATGTGCTAAGTCCTTCACAAGTTTTATTCTTTCATCTGGTCCTTATAAGAGCTACACAAGTAAGATGAATGTGCAGATGAGAAAGTTGAGGCTCAGATATGTCCCCAAGGCAGGGACAAATTTATGTATGTACTAAACTCTAGTGACTTGTCTCCTGCAGAAAATTGTTTTGGTTTAGGTTACTCCATCATGAACCTTGAACTCAGAGCATAGATGCTGACTTTCTTCTTGGGCTCATGGCTAATTTTCTACCATGCTGAGCCAAGGACCCACTTGCAGCAAAGTGTCATGGCTTAGATGTCTTTAGCTGAGGTCTATCATTCTGCCTGCTCAGGAAGCTGAGGATCTCATTTCAAAACTATCCCAGATGACAGTCCAAAGTCAGCCTTGGCAGGAAATTCCTTGAGATGGTTATCTCCAATAAACCACCAGAAAGCCTGAAGGGGCATTGTAGCTCAAGTGGTAGTGTGCTAGACTGAGATGAAGAGCTCAGAGACAGCACCCAGGCCCAGACTTCAACTCCTCCAACTTAAAAGAAAAGAAAGCAAGAAACCTGAAGTGGAGTGCTGGGAATGTTTCTTAAGGGTAGACTGCTTTGTGTGTGTGAAACCCTGGGTTTGAACCCTCAGTACCACATCCCTAGAAAAAAAGCCTGAAGTGGCTTTGTGGCTCAAGTGGTAGAGTACTGGCCTTATACAGGAGAAACTCAGGTACAATGGTTAGGTCCATAGTTCAATCACCAGGACGGTGTATGTACACGCGCGCGCGCGCATACACACACACACACACACACACACACACACACACACACGGAGGCACCGTTGCCAATAATGAATCAATTCATTTTGTTCAGATCCCTAATTGCCTAACAGAATGACTGTTGAATTAATGGTAGCAGTTTGTTTCAACACTGAAACATAGTCTTACAAAGACAGGATGAGTGTAGGGAACTTGGTCTGCCATGCAGTTGGCACAAATGAAAGCTTCCAGTCAAAACAGAGCACAGGGGAGAGAGATTGCTTGGGGTACAAAGAGGCCTTTTTCTCCTAACCTTAACAGCCTGGGCACACTCATCCTCACTAATTGGCTTGGATGAATTGTTTGTTACCCAGATGCACAGGAGTGAGGCTTTTTGTCTGCCTGTTCCAACAATGAGGCAGATTTCCTCCAGCAGCCTGGGGTATGGAGACCCCCTCAGGTTAACTGGGAACGGTGAGGGGAGCCCCGGAACATGCACTGTCTTGAATGCACACTCTGTGCTAAGAAATCATTCTATTCAAAGCAAATTTCCTAGCTAGGTGCCTTTCTTCATAGCAACTCTGGATCTTCACAAATTCAAATACATGTATACATACACAGACATATGGAGTTACTGGCTCTTTTTTGTGGCAGGTCCTGAGGCTGGAACTGTGAGTCTAGACATTTTCCCTGATCTCCTTTTGCTCAAGGAAGTATTTTATTGTGTCCTAAATCATGATTACCCTAGGTTGGGATGCAGCTTTTACACCCACAGATGATCCAGGGATCCTAGGACCCGAGTTCAATTCCCAGCACTGGCAAAAATACAGTAAACCAACAAAAATGGATGAGGAAAAACCAGGTAATTTTTACACAACAGGTTTACTTTTGTTTACTTAGCACTGTGACCCTCCTGGGGCTCAATGACTTGGCTTGAAAATTGTACGTGATCTTGCATGGATGAAGGCTGGGGGGCTGTCAGTGAAGCATCATTCCAACCCAGATACCTAGGCCCTGAGATCGATCCTAGGCCTGCCACCTACACATGGCTGAAGATCTTAAGAAACTTGTTCCTATCTATAGGAACACTAATAGAATATTTGAAATGTACTAACTGAATTACTAATTAGATAGTCATTCCAGTATAAGATTGTATGCAATTAATATAGGTCATTGATTAATTCTTTATTAAGTATTCTACCGTGATTAATTAATGGAGGCATAATTTTAGACCAAATAATTGGTAGTAATAGAATATGTTGGGTTAGATATTGGAATCTACATAAATATCTGTCTCTCTCTGTATACCTTTGTAGATGCATATACATATGTTAATATACACACACATGCACGCTCACACACACACACACACACACACACACACACTGCAATCTAAACATCTATCTTTTTATATATTGGCCATTCCTAGGCTTGATCTCAGGTCCTCAAATATGCCCACCAACTTCACTTGCATCAGACTGGTGTGCTAACATTTACCCTTTCATGAAGTGGGCCTGTTAGACCCTGAGTTCAAGGCACAGAACTGGCAAAAACTTAATCCTGTTGGAAAAGCCAATTGTCCCACTTGTTTTCCTTATCGGTGAAAGTCCTGGGCCTCAGGAATGATGTAGAATACATAAGCAAATCTATGTCTTATGTAATAGGATGCAAAAAATGTTATATGTGTAATCATACTCACTCAAATGCATAATAAATAAATAAAATATAAAAAATGAATACACTAACTGCAACATGCAATAAACATGTGCATGTAAATATAAATCATGTATTTAAAATGTATACGAATATTATTTTTGAATTCAGGCCCTAGGAACAGGCCTTTCTTTATTGTCTTCCAGCATGGTGATTATCCCATCCCTCAATGTGCTGCAGATTTCCCCAGACCCTGAGTTCAAATCCCAGACCTTGCAGAAAAAATGGCAAGAATTACAAGCCACGGATCTTCATGCTTGAACTCAGGTAGTGGCAATTCTACCTCAGCTTTGATCACTCTAGGCTGGGGTGCAGCCACTGGACCCACAGCTGCTGATGGGATCCTAGACACTCAGGCCTTTCAGGGAAAACAATGCACAGAAAAAATGTGGCCTTTTTACATTTTCTTCCTTTGCACGGTGACCCTCCTGGGTCTGAATGACAATATTGCAAAGGGTACTTCCCCTTGCATTGCTGAAGGTTGGCAGACTATTAGGGAAGCCATAGGCCCAAGTAGCAACATAAGATCTGACCAAGCAATGGCAGGAAATACTAAGAAACTGGTTCCCATCCAAAGGAATAACAATGGATTCTTGTCAATGTCACAGTTGAATGAGTTGATCATTAATGATGCTCCTATAAAATTAGACAGCATGTTTTCAAGAGTCTGATTGATTTTATTTTTGAAGCATTAAAATGATATTATTATTTACAGGAATGCAATAATTTCAGGACACTGGTTGATTTCATTAATAGTGTAAGGATGAAAACAATAACATTAATTACATGGACACATAATAAATACCCAAGAATTGGTAGGAATGTAGTCTATATAACTAAATAATGTATAGACATCTCTGGCACTCTATAAAGATACATATTTATTAGTGTACTGTAATCTGCATGTCAATCTGTTCATATTTTTTTAACTCCTGGGCTCGATCTCAGGTCCTGGGAACAGCCTGTCAGCTCAGTTTGCCCCAGGAGGGCGTGTTCACACTCACCCCTTCATGAATTTGGCCCTGAAGGCCATGAGTTCAGAAACCAGCACTCCCAAACAATGAATCCTTGAGTAAGAAGCTGATGCTGACACGTTTTCCTTTTCTGTGAATGTCCTGGGTGTCAGGTATGAAGTGGAATACATATGCAGGCCTATATCCTATGTAATCAATGTAACCAATGTTCTATGTGCCATAATAGTCAATAAAATAAATGATCAATACTTAAATAAAACAAAAAAAAATAAAATAACTACACTGAATGCAATATGGAGTCATCGTATGTATATAAATATAAATCATATATGTAAATTGTACATGAATAGGTGGGGATCGATTTCAGGCCTAAGGAACAGACTTGAATTTGTTGACTTCAAGGAGACCAGATTCGGAAGTGGCGCTGTGGCTCAAGTGGTAGAGTGCTTGCCTTGAGCTGAAGAGCTGAGGGGCAGTGCCTAAGCTCAGAGTTCAAGCCCCACGACCGACCAAAAAAAAAAAAAAAAAAGGAGACCAGATTCCCCTTCCTAAACAGTACAACAGTGTTACCCAGACCATGAGTTCAAATCCCAGTCCTGGCAGAAAAATGGCACCTTTATAGTATGTGAGGCACAATTCTTAGGTATTTCATTATTCCTCCATTTTATGAATGTGATTGTTTAAATGCTTAATAAAGTATTGAATAACATCGATTAGTGTCCTATAATATAATTATGTATAATTTTATCCTAGAATCATTCAAGAAGTGCCCATTCAATCATGACATACATCCCATCCCATTTGTATTCATATGGATATGAATGAGTGTCTTAGAATCTCCTGCCATTTGGAGGTGGCAGCCCCAGGATTCCAACTGTGGGCTCCAGCTCCCACCATTTAAACCCAAGGATAGGGAACTCACTGGTCTGTCCAAGAACATCAGCAAGACCAATGATTAGGCAGGCACCAGTGGCTCTCAACAGTCCTCCTTGACGTTTACAAGGCTGTGATGGGAGGATCATGTTCAAAGTCACCCTCAGGAGGAAAGTCCTTGAGACCCCTGTCCAACTTCAGTGCCAACAAAGCCAGAAGCCCTGTGGCTCCAGTGGTAGAGGGCCAGCCTTGAGCAAAAGCAGCTCAGAGACTGTGCCCAGAGCCTGAGTTCAAGGTTCAGGACTGGCAACAAGCAGAAATAAACAAAAATCTGTGCAACCATCCAGCTAAAGCGGTCTCCCTCTTGTCCCCAACTGAATGGGACAGATTTCCCTGAGAAAATGGCTGGGAGAGCCCCTGTCAACTTGACTCTGCCCATGCTGATTGCATCACATCATATTTCTTTCTGACCAATGGGATACAAGAATGGTGGCAACGCCCACATTCCATGATGCCTGGTAGCACCTGGATTCCCTCTTTTAGTACACCACTACCAGCAGTTAAGGAAGGTAGAGGTGGCTGAGTGTTGAGCAAGAGATTCAAGGTAACTTTAGAGAATAGTAGGAAATTGACATGCCCCGGCCCCCTCACCCCTTCTGTGGTGCTTGATTTCAAATCGCAGCCGGCCTAAGGCCCTGACCTGGTCCCTGCCGCTGGTCCTCTGCTCTGGGCCCATGTGTCTGCCATGCCGCCACCATCCTTGCTCGCTCTACCTGGATCAGCTGCCAAAAGCATCTCCCAGCAGCACAGGTGAGTGACCGCCCCAACACCATTCCCAACTTGGGTCAGAAATCCCTCTGAGAGCACCATGATTCCCTGCTTGTTTCTTCTCCCTGGCTCTGAGGAGCCACCTTTCTGTCTTGTGCATTTCTGAGAAACAAACAATATATGCTCAGGCTGGGCTGAGCTCCGGTGTTCCTCCTATCTGTGACATGTATGCTCCACCAGGCCTGGTCCTCTGTAGTTGGGATGGTAGACATGTAGAGCCATGCTCAGTCATCATTTAGATGGATTATCACAAACTCTTAGTCCATGGCAGCCGATTCTTGACCACAGATAAAGCTCTGGGTAGGGCCACAACCATCGGAACTCAGTTTCTTTACAGGACAGTTGTGAGGAAACAAGGGATTTATATAGAGAGATCTCTGGAACATGGCTTGGCACAGAGGGAGTGGCCTTCAGGTAGTGTTCTCGACAATTCTGTGAGCATATGACAGGAAGATACCTGGAAAGGGCTCAGGTGGCCCCTGTTATTAATGGGGCAACAGGTGTGGGATTATGAAACAAAACATGGCTCTCTTTCATCATTACCCTATCCCCATGAGGAAGGGTATCCTTCACTGTGTTGAGTTTTGCAACTGGGGCAAACAAGGCATGGAGATGCTGGGTGACCTACTTATGACCTCAAGTTCACAGGAAGCTAGGCCTGACTTCTATACCACGCTTCCTAGTTAAATGGATGCTATTCAGTCCCCTTTTTGTAGTAGGAAGTCCACTTCTTGTCAGTCATGGGGCTTGAACTCTAGGTCTGGGCGCTATTCAGGAGCTCCTCAGCTCAAGACTAGCGCTCTACCACTTGAGCCCACAGCACCACTTCCAGTTTTCTGGCGGATCTTTGGAGATAAGAGTCTCACAGACTTTCCTTCCTGGGCTGGCTATGAACAATGATCCTCATTTCTCAGACTCCTGTGTAGTTGGGATTAGAGTTCTTAGCCACCGGCACAGGGCTTAAGTGTACTTCTCACTTTCTTTCTCCCTCTCTCTCACATGAACTGGTTGAATGTGTGCGGGAGGAGGTGGCTCATTGTCTCCATGTGGCTAGAACCCATGGTGGCCCTCTCATTCTGGAGGTGGGCTGTGGGTCAGGAGCTGTCTCGCTCAGCCTGTTGAAACAGCTCCATGACATAAGCCCCTCTGTACCCTAGCTAGACCATGACGGTTATTCATTTTCCATCCAGCTTTATTGGACTTCTCATATTGTATTGTTTTCTACATCATTTTTTAGCTCCTGGCCAAAATTATGATACATAGTTACAGAATCAAAATGTAATGCCTTCTTAAGAAATTCATTTAGGGTTCTGGGAATGTGGCTTCATGGTACGGTGATTGCCTAGCATGCATGAAACCCTGGGTTCAATTCCCCAGTACCACATAAACAGAAAAACACTGGAAGCGGTGCTGTGCCTCAAGTGGTAGAGTGCTAGCCTTGAGGAAAAAAAAAAGCTCAGGAATAATGCCCTAGCCCTGAGTTTAAGCCCCTGGACTGGCAATAAAACAAAAGTATTCAAATATTTTTTCATTCATGTGACTGTTTCTAATATATTTATAAGATGATTTCTTTGTTGCTTTGTATGTCCCCCCGACAGGATATAACCTCTGCTTTCACTGTATTTAATGTTAGTATAATTTGTGGAGGGGAATGGAAAAAAACAAATCATTTAAATAGGGATACAGGTGGACCCATTGCAAAAACGAGAAATACAAGTCGTTATGTTCAAAAACGAACTTTACAATTTTGGCGGGGGTGTGGCGGTGTAGATGGGGGGGATGTTAAGGGATAGGAAGGGGAAACAAAGGAGGAGGCAACAATACTTGTTAAGAAATGTACTCATTATCTTGCCCATGTAATTTTAACTCCTCTGTACAGTATTTTCACAATTAAAAAAACCATTTAGTTAGTAAATGTAAAATAAAGAAACCATACTTTGAATATATAATTGCTCCTTCCATACTGACACCTGACAATAGTCCCTTATTCATGTACTTTACTTATAATAATATACTCTGTTGAAAAAAAAAGTTTTGGTCATTAGGTCAAAGCAACTAATGCCAGGAATGTGTTTAGATGTCAGGTGAAGATTAATTCTGGAAATTCAAAGATTCCAGGATTTTGTGTGGTTACTGCTAATCACAGAGAGAAGGATAGTCTAAGTGACATTTGGAAATCTTTTTGGTCAATCATGGTACCACTTTTGACAGAATAGAAGGAATAACTCGATGGAAGGAATAAATGATAGTAACTACGGTGTACCAGAAACTGTTCTAGAGAACCATGTTTTTTTATTGAAGAACTAGTTATCAACTAAGCTTATTCCTCGTTGCCTTTAGCATTCTAAATCTCTTAGGCTAGTTCTTAATATCTGTGTAATAAATGTATCTCCTTCTATGCTGTTCTTTCCTACTCAATCTCCTTGGCTTTCTAAAAATCTCAGTCTTTCTATTTTTCTCTATGAACATTTCCTGATACTAAATACACCTATACAGATGGCAGTGGATGCTAATGTAAGGGTCCCATGAGTCATTAATGTAACAACATGGAAAAGGAAGACATATTTATTGCTACCTCAATTTTTCTGAAAAGCTGACATGTCATCATTTGGTTCAAATTTCCATGCTTTGTCTACATAGTGTCATTCAGTGCACATAAAGACATATATGAGCCAGGTGCTGATGGTTCACGCCTGTAATCCTAGCTACTCAGGAGGCTGAGACCAGAGGATTGTGGTTCAAAACCAGCCTGGTCAGGAAAGTCTATGAGACCCTTATCTTCAATTAACAACCACAATCCCAGAAGTGGTGCTGGACCTAAAGTTGTAGAGTGCTCAACTTGAGTTGAAGAGCTGAGGAACAGTGCCCAGGATCAGAGTTCAATCTCCACGACCAACAAAAAAAGTGAAATGTGACTTTAAGCTTCCACAAAAGGAACGACAACTTCAATAATCTTCCCATGCAGAAAAAATAATTCCAAAATGATTCAGTGTACCTACATTTGCTGAATTATTTAAGTTATGGCTTTTTTGATGAACATATTCTCTTCTTTTAAAAATTGTCAAATATTAGCTTTACAATAAATTTCATCTAATATTTCTCATTTCAAAAGAGTAGTCTTTACAGTTGACATCACATAGCTTTCTTACTCTCTTAGTTCAAAGTCAACCCAGGCAGAAGAGTCTGTCAAACTCTTATCTCTAATTAAACACCCGAAATCCAGAAGTGGAGTTTTGGCTCAACAGTAGAGTATTGGCTTTGGAGGCAGGTGGGCAGAAAAGGCAACTGTTCAATGACAGGGTCCAGCCTCTGGGTTCAAGCCCCACAACCAGCACAAACTAAACAAACAAGCAAACAAAAGCAACACAGATATTTCTTTGGGACCCTCCTTAAAAGAGTACTCCTTTAAGAGAAGAGGCTCCTTTTGCTGATCATACTCACTGGATCCTGCTTTTTGGAATCCTTATAGCTAAGGAGAACTCAGGACCAGACTAAGGAATTGATAACTGACTCCTGCAACAAGAGGATCATCTCAATAGTGAAATATCCACACATAAGTCACTTTAAAACTTCTATGTCTTTGTTTCTTTGCAGTAGAACACTTTTAAAGCAATGCTAGTTCTTTTTGTTCTATGCTGGCATTCAAATAACACATTATTTCTTTTTGTAATAATCAACTAAAGTTTACAGAAAAGTTTTATATGAGTAAAGAACACACTCGAAAAAGTCAGGGACAGAGTTTCCTTCAAGCCTTGGGATTGTTTTCTTGTACAGTAAAAAGGAAAACACATATTAACTTGAACTTTGTCATTCCTCTATGTTCCATTCCTCTCCTGGGATCAGTTTCCACATCCAGTAACCGTTACTTCCAGTAACAACAAATGGTGCTGCTTGAGGTATAATGAACAGGATTCATTGTAGGGTACAATTGGATTCAACATACTTGTAAATAAATGTAACATACACCATCAGCAGAAGCAGGGACAAGAACCACATGATCATTTATATGGATGTAGAAATAGCTTTTAATAAGCTCCAATACCTCTTTATGATTAAAAGGTCTGAGAAGCTAGGAATGCATGCAACTTTCCTCAATATAATACAGAGTATGCGTATGACAAAGCATGTACCTAACAGTGGACACATGAAGACATTAAAATCTGGAATGAAGTCTAGACTAAAACTCTTCTACACAGCTCTTTAAAAACCACTTGACCCACAACTATTTTAGTCTAGACTAAAACTCTTCTACACAGCTCTTCAAAAACCACTTGACCCACAACTATTTTTCTATTTTTCTAATAAAACAATTGCTAATACCAGAAAAGTCTTATTAATTTTGCCTGCATCTGTTGCTTAAAGTTTTGTGATAAGCTGGGCTTCTCAATGAACTCTAAAGCAGAAATATTTGTCTTGGAGTCTGTGGATGCTTTAAACCTGTGGTTTAATTCACAATGTTACATTAAATGATTTAATGGTTTTGTATCATTTCAAACATTTGTGGTGTAATGAATGATCTTTGTTAAACATGTATTCTGTAAAGTGCCATAGTCTTTTTATGTGTAGTGTATTTAAATATATATATTATATAAAATACATACACAGATTTGTGTGAAATATGTGCAATAACAAAGGTGTATGTATGTATATATTGGTTGTTTTTTGTTTTTTGTTTTTTTTTTTTGGAAACTGGACAGGAGTAGAAATGGGGTGTTTCTGTTTTGGCAGAGGAGAATCACACATTTTTTACCTGCATGGCCTAATCATTAGCGTTAAACAATTTTAATGCTACACAAATCTTATGTGAAGAAATGACTGGTATGAACTCATTTTCTCTTAGGTCTAAAATAAAATAATCACTCTATGTGAGTGAAGCCAGACCCAGTTAATGCTAGTCTTTCATGTGAAATGTGAAGCTCCCATGTTGCCTTTTTCTGTTGGTGTGATAACTAGTAATTAGTACATTCTCACTAAGGAGCTATTTCTTAACATAGACCATGTTAATGCTATACCACTGTTTAAAGGGCTAATCTCACACCTTCTTAGCCCTGAGTATGGCTTAGAATGGAGTTCTCTGTGCAATAACTTTTGGCCACTGGAAATCCCTAGCCTCCAGTTGTGTTTGGGTACCAATGAATCAATTGGCCCCAAGAGTTGAAGGGATGACTGGGATTTCAACTGAGACTGTGGTGGAACTCCTCCCAAGGCTGAGGGGGTCAAGAGGCACTTTGGAGGAACTTGGCACCATTTGAAATTGAGTAGCCACTTGAGCCAAATATAAAGTTGTATTTACAGGTGACAGACTCAATTTGAGCCTTCAAATTTGTGGTTATTCTATTGTAAAGTAATATGTTGTTTGTCTAGCATTTATTAGATTTTTATGCATATGTATTTTCACAATGTGCCCCTCAGTTTGAATTAAACCAGATTTTGAAAACTCAAAAAATAATAAAATAAAAGCTGGACTGAGACAAGGATGTCCACTCTCTATACTACTCTTCCATATAGTAGTGGACATTCTAGCAAGAGCAATAGGCAAGAGAAAAACATAAAGGGGATCCAAATAGGGAAGAAGTAAAATGATCCCTTTGTACAGATGAAATGATCCTGTATTTAAAGACCCTATACCTTCCTTCCTCAAGTTAGTAAAGGTGTTGCTAACCTTTAGCAATGTAGCAAGGGTATTAAACCCACAAGAATCAGTAGTCTTCCTGTGTTACCAACAATGGGAACATCCAGGTTGAAATCCAAAAAACAAGCCTCAAAATCAAATCAAATCTAAACAAAACAAAAACAACAAAACTAGGAATTAATTTAACCAAAAATGTGAAGGACCTCTACTGTGAAAATTTTAAAAATATAAAAAGGGAAATTGAAGGAGATTCAAGGAAATGCAAAATCTTTCAATGCTTTCACAAATAACATTGTGAAAACTGCACTACTGCCTCAAACAATTGACAATGCACTACCCATCAAAATCCCAACAATATTCTTCAATGCAATAGAGAAAGCAATCCAAATTTAATATGAAATTACAGAATTACAGATGAAAAAGTAGGCTTAGAAATGAACTCATGGGCCTATAGTCATCTTACACACACACACACACACACACACACACACACACACACACACACACACACACAATGGAATTCTATTCACCCATTAGAAGGGATGACTTTTCACCAGTCTTAAGGAAAATGAAAGGCTTGGGAAAATTATACTAAGAGAAAGGAATGCCGACTCAGAAAAATACAGGTTTCATGGATTCATTCATTTATGGTAGCTAGAAGGTGCCTACAAATCTACAAGACAGATTCTACCTCTTCCCAGTTAGAATGGCCATTATCAAGAAAACTAATAGTAGCAAATGCTGCTGTGGGTGTAGCCAATTGGGAACCTCCCTGGGCTGGCTTTGAACCATGATCCTCAGATCTCAGCCTCCTGAGTAGTTGGGATTACAGGCGTGAGCCACCAGCACCTGGCTCCAATTGGGAACTCTATTACACTGTTGGTGGGAAGTTAAACTTGTTCAACCCCTCTGGAATGCAGTATGGAGTTTCCTCAAAAGACTAAACATAGATCTCTCTTATAACCCTGTAATTCCCCTCACGGGCAGTAATCCAATAAATAAACAAGCTCACATACAAGCATAAACATGTTCAGGGCCCAGGCCAAGAGTTCAAGGACTGGAAAAAAATGTTACCACTGCTGGTATTTGATCCCGAAAATATGTACTTTTTGACATAAGATAACAAATCATTCTATTTGCAGTAGCTAGGACAGGATTTAAATGTTGTGGGTGATAAAATGGCTTCTTTGTTGAATGTTAGGAAAAGATGTAGGCAGTCCAACAAAAGGGAGATTTTTTTTTTGGTGTTGGTCGAGGGGCTTGAAGTCTGGGCTCTTCAACTCAAGGTCAGTGCTCTTCATCTTGAGCCACGGTACCACTCCTGCTTTTCTGGTGTTTAAATGGAGATAAGAGGCTCAGGGGCTTTCCTGCCAGGCCGGCTTTGAAAAGCAGTCCTCAGTTCTCAGCTTCCTGAGTAGCTAGGATTACAGCTGTGAGCCTCTGGCACCAGGCTAAAAATGGGTGATTTTTATAAAAGAAAATCCACCTCTTCATCTATGTCTAAAGCTCAGATATCACTATTAGAACACATCACCCTCAACTCATTTCATCAGACATTTGTAAATTTTCTCTTTTCCTTCATGTGGGAATACTGCAGTAAATATCAACTCAGCTGTGGGACTGGATCAATTGTTTGGTAATTGCTAGCACCTAAATCAGAAACTGTTACATCAAAACAAATGGAACCATCATTAGGAATGTTTTTTTCTCTTTTTATTACAAATCTGTGCTTGATTCCTTCCTAATGTGATATTGGACCTCGTAAGAGAGTGATGACATTTTCTTTCTCTTCAGCAATTGGCCTTCTCCTACATGTGGTCAAATATTTAAGAATGCAAAGATTTCCATTGATAATTCATTAAGCTGACCTCTAAGAGAGTGCACTTTTCTGGAAGTTGGTCTGCCGTTTTGTTCTTATATTCACAGGCTTTCTAAGATTTATTTGCTCTACAAGGAATTGTATTTTCCAATCTTCGTATGACCAATTTTAGTCTCTCTGATCAGTCTTTTGACCCTCTCTCTGAAGTCTCATTTCAGTCTGCCTCATAAAAATATATTCGTTATCAGCTAAATGACTCTCAGCTTCTGTATTTTGCCTGACTTCATGTAGGCTGTGATAGTTGCCCTGAGTGGCTGTGCCTACTGGAGTTTTGTTTTGTTTTGTTTTTAGAGGTCTAGGATTACTATTCAAGGTAGTAGCTTCTCTGGGCACCATTGATCCCCAGGCCTAGAGTCAATGGGTTTTTCTCCTAAAGATACAAAGAACAGCTGAATAAATTCCTGTTTTAATTGTCTCAAAATGAGGCAATCGGGCATCCTTGCAAAGCCATGGATAATCCAATGTAACCATTTACAAAAAATGGTCTATCAAGATGGCTTTTCAAAGTTGACTGTCAAAAATGTTCATTTACAAGTCACCACCATAAAACAGATCACATCCCTGGGAGCAGACTTTTGGAAGGAAGGTACACCTTCCTTCCTTCTCTTATGATAGATAGACCAAACCATAATATTCTGCAGTTGTGGTCAGACTTGAGCACATTTTCCCTAGAATATTCTGTAGTGTAAAAGAGGAACAACTATCAAAATAAAGGTGAAAATACTTGTCCACTACACACTGATTTTTCTTTTTTATATCTGTTGTTATTTTCTTTACATCAAACATATGGATAATTTAAACTTGGGATTAGACAAGTGGCAAAATATTAATATAATAAACATTCAGTTTACATTTATATATCCAATATAATACACTTAACCCTTTATGGAAAATTAAATCCAATTGTAGAAACAATGGCAGAAATATAAAATAATCCTCAATATGTATAATCAAGTACCCATACACCATCAACTACCTACTCAGAAATTCAGTCTCTCTATAAATATTTATTTGGTAGAAAACAATAAAAATTTAATTAATGAATGTGACTTTTAAGTATCATCTGAGACACTCCTCATATATATAATTGTATATAATTTTATAGATGTTACCTAGGTAGGAATTTAACATGCATGTAGAAATCAAATTTCCACAATTTAAGCTAGATGAGAGGAGTCAAACTCTGATGTACTGTGTGGTGTGAATATTACCACAGGGCTGAACCCTTCCATCTAATACCAAGTCATGTGCAATAATTTATTATTTGATGTTAAGATGAGTGCTAAGTGTAGAACACATTTTGAATTATTACATTAATTCACAGAAATGAAACAATATTGATATGTTATTTTTTAAAATTCTAATGCTTCTCAATTGTACAATTCATGAAATATATTATTAAACTTAGTTGCACTTTCTTTTCTATAGCTACTGAAATTAAAATTATATATTAAATATTCAATATTAAGAAATCAATAATAAGTAACCTATTTTTAAAATGATATACTATTAAACTGTGATTTGAAGTGTAGTTCTTATAAGTTGTGAGGTAAAAAAACATTACTAGAATTATTAGTAATATTTTTTTAACTTACCAGCTTGTTATTTGTTTAATAATTGTGTCATTTTTTTATTCTTGCTCCATGTAATCTCTTCACCTTAATTGTTTAGTTTTCTATTTTATCTCTATTGGTTTACTGATTGTGCATTTTGTTTTCCCTATTTACTGACTGACATGAGGCTGAAAATCTGTATGCAAGTTTATTACTTCTTATGTTAAAGTCAAATTACTGCTCCCCACAGCTGTTTTATTCTTCTTTGTATAGTACAGTATTTCCCCCACTCACATCTCCTGTATTGCTGCTTGCTATCATGTATTTTGTTTTTTATTTAAATTTTATTGTCAAGTTAATGTACAGAGGGGTTATAGTTTCGTAAGTAAGATAATGAATTCATTTCTTTTATAACTTGTTATCCCTTCCCCTATTTTTCTCCCTCTTCCGTCCCAATGCCCCCTCAAGACTATTTCCAACGTATTGTCTTGTGAGTAACACTGTTGCATTATATTGTTTAAATCATTTTCTGTTTACACTTAAGACTATATAAATAAATTTAGTTAGACCTTTTACAAGACTATATGTATTTTATTTATTTTTCGTTCATGGTTCTTTCCAAAGCCCGCGTGTCTAATTTTTCTAGGTTTCTTTCAGTCTCATGTAGTTCAGATTTCAAACTGAAGTATAAATGGAAAGAACCAAAAAAACAATAGAGTTCCTCTCATCTGATGATTTCTCTACAAGAATGAGGAAAGAGTTCAATCTTCTAAGGACCTTTGATTGGCTATCAAAAAGAATTCATTCCTCTAGGTCTTCCCTGTTTTTGCAATTTAACTTAAATGATGTAAAACACAATATACTACTCAGAGACTTTTACATTTTCATCAGTTTTGCACATTTTCATATGTACTTAACCTCAGTCTACAACATTCCTTCATTATTCTGTCCCTGATGTTTTTATACTGCCAACACATAATAAAACCAGTTTGATTTAGAGCATGGGGAGCTATCCACCTGGCTGCCTTTGAAGCAGAGCATGGTCAATAGAGAACATTCCTTCTGGTTTCTCGTTATATGTAAAGGCTTTTGTAATGCTTATTGCATTCTATTTAGTATTTTAAAAAACTGCTGGCTAGTTTCTGATCATTTGGGTAAATGCCCCAAAGTGGTATTGCTGGATCATAGAGGAGTTCTATGTGGAGTCTTTGGAGGAACCTCCATACTACTTTCCAAAGCAGTTGAACAAGTTTACACTCCCAACAATTATGCATTAAGGTTCCCTTCTGTCCACATCCCCTCCAGCCTCTGTTGTTATTAGAGTTCTTGATTATAGCCATTCTAACTGGGGTGATATGGTATCTCAATGTTGTTTTGATTTGCATTTCTTTTATGGCTAGAGAGGTTGAGCTTTTCTTCATGTGTCTATTGGCCATCCTCCTTTCCTCTTCAGAGAAGTTTCTCTTTAAGTCTTTAGCTCACTTATTTATTGGGCAGTTGTTTCTTTGAGGATTTGTTGTTGGGGGATTTAATTTTTTTGGGTTCCAGGTATATTTTAGATATGAGACCCTTGTCCGTTACCAGCACAACTATGTTTACTGCAGCATTATTTCCCATGGTTAAGATATGGAACAAACCCAGATGCTCCTCACTAGATGAAAGGATGAAGAAAATGTGATATATATATACACAATGGAATTCTATTCCTCTATCAGAAAGTATGACATTGCTCCATTTGTTAAGAAATGGAAAGACTTGGAAAAAATTATATTAAGTGAATTAAGCCAGGTCCAAAAAAACATAGGTCCCATGGTTTCCCTTATTTGCAATAACTAGTATATGTCTGAGTCAAGCAGAAAAAGGTCAGATACATTGATGTTAGGTGAAATGAACCCCAAGATAAGGATTCAATTGTTTTTTTCTTTATTGCAATTGTTTCGAACATTTATAAGATGATTTCTTTGTTGATTTGTATGTCCGTCCCCCATGGTATAACCCATGCTTTCACTGTATTTTATGTTGGTATAAGTTGTGGAGGGGAAGGGAAAAAACAAATCGTTTAAATAGGGATGCAGGTGGACTCATTGCAATAATGAGATGAAACAAGTCCTTATGTCGAAAAACGAACTGTACATCTTTGGTGGGGAGGGGGTGGGAGGGGGGGTGTGGGGGGAGATGGGAAGGGATGGAAACAGGAAGCAAAGAAGGAGGCAACAGTGCTTGATAAGAAATATATTCATTATCTTGCCCATGTAATTGTAAGCTCATTCCTAGAAGTTTATGTCAAGTATTTCACAAGTTTTATTTCTCTTAATTCTTAAGAAAACATTTGCTATAATTCTAATATTATTACCATTTTAGTGTTAGGAAATATTGTAATTAAAGGCACTAAGTGTATGACACAAAGACACACAGTGGGGAAGGAAATGAGTCAAAATTTCCAAAAGTCAGCAATAAAAAAGTAGGTAAAATCCTCTCCATTCCCTTACACTCTCAATTCAATATTCATGTTGTCCAAGATAGCAATTATTGCCCACGGTAATTGTTTTCTGTCACATTTTGTCTTCAACACGGACTGTATTGGTGACATTGGGTTATGCTCAGAGTTGAGCTCATAAATTGAGGTCTAAAGAGAGACAAATTTCTTCTGTTCCACAGTTCCAGTATACGTTTTAATAAGTACAAAAACTAGCCGGTAGCTGGTGGCTAACACCTATAATCCTGGCTACAGAGGAAGCTGAGATCTGAGGATTGCGCTTCAAAGCCAGCCCAGGCTGGAAAGTCTGTGATACTCTCATATCCAATAAACCACTAGGAAAGCAGAAGTGGCACTGTGGTTCAAGGGGTAGAGCACTGGCCTTCAGCTGAAAGGCACAGGGACAGCGCCCAAGCCCAGAGTTCAAGCCACATGACCCATAAAAAAAAAGGATTAAAACTTTTAAATACCATCACTTACTGCCTTTTAAGAATCCAAAAATGAAATAAATTCACATATAATCACTCCAAAATGCTTTAAAAGCAGGAGATGATAAACAAGCCTTTATGAAGTAAATTTTCTTCTACTTTTTAAATTATTCTGAAAGCCTTGTGGTGGTTGGTCACACCTGTAATCCTGTCTACTCGGGTATGTGCTCAGGAACCTGAGATCTGTGGATAACCCTTGGAAGCCAATCAGGACAAAAAATATTCATGAAATTATTTTTTAAAAAAAATTAATGAACTAGAAAAGAGCCAAGAATGGAGATTTAGCTTATATAGTAGCTCATCAATCTAGAGAGGAATGGCCTAGGGAGAACTTGATGCACTGAATTCTAACTCTGAGAACGAAAATGAGCAGGCACGCACATACATACATACATACATACATGCATACATACACACACACACACACATTTATTCAAAATATCTTCATATCAGTGTTTTGCATTAATTTCTTTGTTAATGATATTAAATGGGTAAAATAGGGGAAATATTCTCTTCCATCCAAGAATATTTTTATGTTTTTTTATTGTAAAAGTACTGTACATAGTGGTTACAGTTAATAAAAAAGGTAATGAGTATATTTCCTATCAAGCATTGTTACCTCCTTCTTTGTTTTCCCCCACCATCCCTTCCCTCTCACCTCCACAAGTACACTCCCCTCCTCCCACCCCGCCTAAATTGTAAAGTTCGTTTTTCACCATACTGTCTTGTGCGTCACATTGTTGCAATGGGTCATACTGTATCCTTATTTAAGCATTTTGTTTTTTAACTTTCCATCCCCAAATTAGAAAAGTGTATATATAAGATGGAGGTGCACCAACATCAGATACAGTGAAAACAGGGGTTTAACTGTGGGGGGCGCACATATAAAAAAATCACATCATACGTTATAAATATATTAGAAACAACAGAAAGAAATAAAAAACCACTTGTGTCCCTATCATGGGGTTCATTTACCTTAACATCATCTTATCTAGTCATATGCACTTGCTTTTGACCTTTTCTTTTTTTCTTTAATTGTGAAAATACCATACAGAGGAGTTACAATTACGTGGAAAAGGTAATGTGTACATTTCTTATCAAGCATTGTTGCCTCCTCCTTTTTTTCGCCTTACCATGCCTTCTTTGCTTATCCCAGACATACATTCGTTATTGCAAATAAGGGATACCATAGGACCTATGTTTCTTTTTTTATTGTGAAAATACCATACCGAGGGGTTACAATTACATGGGCGAGTTATTGAGTGCATTTCTTTTTTTTTTTTATTGTGAGAATACTGACAGAGGAGTTACAATTACATGGGCAAGATAACGAGTACATTTCTTATCAAGCATTGTTGCCTCCTCTTTGCTTCCCCTTCCCACCCCTTCCCATACTCCCCCTCTTCCCCCACCTGGTCCTCCTTCCCCCAAAGTTGTAAAGTTCATTTTTTGACATAAGGACTTGTACATCTCATTGTTGCAATGGGTCCACCTGTATCCCTGGTTAAACGAATTGTTTTTTTTTTTTCCTTCCCCTCCACAAATTATACCAACATCAAATGCAGTGAAAGCACGGGTTATACCTTGTGGGAGGGACATAAAAAGCAACATAGAAATCATCTTATAAATATGTTAGAGAAAAATTGCCTGAAAGAAAAAAAAAACAAAATACATTTGAATACTTGTCTTGGGGTTCATTCCCCTAACATCAACTTATCTGACCTTTTCTGCTTGACTCAGACATATACTAGTTATTGCAAATAAGGGAAACCATGGGACTTATGTGTCTTTGGGCCTGGCTTACTTCACTTAATATAATTTTTTCCAAGTCTTTCCATTTCCTAACAAATGGGACAATGTCATTCTTTCTGATGGAAGCATAGAATTCCATTTTTTATCAAGCATTGTTGCCTTCTCCTTTCTTTCCCCTTCTGATCCCTGCCCGTCTCCCACTCCCCACCCCCACCAAACCTCCCCCACCCCAGCCCCCTCACCATCTACATCCCTCCACCCCCCGGCCAAAATCATTTTTTGACATAACGACTTGTTCATCTCATTTTAATGGGTCCACCTGCATCCCTATTTAAACAATTTGTGTTTCTCTTCCCCTCCACAAATTATACCAACATCAAATACATTGAAAACAGGGGCTTTAGCTTGCAGGAAAAACATACAAAGCAACAAAGAAATCATCTTATAAATATGTTAGAAACAATCACAAGAAAGAAAAACCATTTGAATCCTTACCTTGGGGTTCATGTTGCCTAACATCAAGTTATATGATGTTTTCTGCTTGTCTCAGACACATAGTAGTTATTGCAAATAAGGAAACCATGGGATATATGTTTCTTTTTGGGCCTGGCTTACTTCACTTCTTTGGGCCTGGCTTAATTCACTTAATATAATTTTTTCCAAGTCTTTCCATTTCCTAGCAAACTGGGTGATGCCATTCTTTCTGATGGAGGCATAGAATTGCAGTACACACACACACACACACACACACACACACACACACACACACACACACAATACATACAGTTTCTTGATCCATTCATTTACTGTGGGGCATCGGGTTTGGTTATGTATCTTATCTATGGTAAATAATGCTGCAATGAACATAGTTTTGCTGGTAGATTTAGTATGGTCTTGTTTGTGATCATTTGGATGAATGTCCAAAATGGGATTGCTGGGTCTTAGAGGCACTCTATGTAGTTTTTTGAGGAACCTCCATACTACTTTCCAAAGTCTTCGAACAAGTTTAAACTCCCAACAAAAATGCATTAAGATTAACTTCTGTCCAAAGCCCATCCAGCATCTGTTCTTTTAAAAATCGGGAATGCTTCATGAACCTGCGTGTCATCCTCAGTCAGGGGCTATTGTTCTCTTTATTGTTCCAATGTTAGTGTATGTACTACTGAATTGAGCACAGAACATTTTTTATATATAAAGTGTAATTGATTTTCTTAAAGTAGACAATTCCACAAAAATTAAATTCAAAAGAATTGTGGTGAAATTTTAGAACCATGTATTTTTTACATAATAACACATTTAAGAATAAAGTCAAGATTGACATGTCAAAAACAAAATAATTCCAGACATTGGTTGTTCAACGCATGTGTTGGAGGAGGAATTCAATTATTCTGTACAAGGAACCTGTGATAATGAACACTATAGAAAGTGTTAAGGTTTGTTAAAAGTTTTAATGTTTTTAATATGTTTAATTTTGGGAATTTGCTCATATATGCCAAAATTTAGACTATTTAGCAGGTTGTAAAACTTTTCCACAAAGCATATAAGATTCATGGTAGCAGTCATACACTACTAAGTATATACATTTCAGAGTTTATAGAAACTGTACTAATGAGAAGTTGCAAAGTGTTTGTGTAAAGAAGCAGAGTGAAGATTTAAGACATTACCTTCACAGTTTCTATTAAAATTTAAGGGCTTCCTTACTTTATATGTTAGCGAGGAACAAATGATGGTATAAGCCATATACAAATGATGAGATGAACCATAAATAATAATCTTAGTGAGTAACTTTAAAGGCTATTGATAGCCTATAAAATTCTGGTTTAACATCATAGACTTAGGCAGTTTTAAATGTACAGCAATATGAGAAAATAATAAATCGAATATGTAGTACATTTCAAATATTGGAAACAGTGGTAATTAATATTTATGTACTGGTTTTCCTTATTTGTAGCATTGTTTTCCTTGTTGTAATATAATACAACTTTTTGTAAGTCATCATTAGGAAGTACTTTGAGAATGTTATTGGGATGGCCAGTCTGTTTTTTATAGGTATATGTGAAGTTACAAAAAGCAAAATTAGTAAAAACAAAACATTGATTAAACATTTTATCAATTAGAATCTGAATCAGGAGTGTTGATAAATGTCCACACCTAAAATCTTAGCCCTTGACTGAAGCACTAGTGTTACAATGTTGAGCACACAAAAGTGAGAGATTGTGTTTTGTTTTGTTTTGTTTTTGTTGGTTGTGGGGCTTGAACTCTGGGTCCTGGGTGCTGTCTTTCAGCTCTTCAGCTCAAGGCTAGTGCTACTACTTGAGTCAAAGCAACTCTTCCATCTTTTTCTGCTTATGTGGTGCTGAGGAATCAAACCCAGGACCTCATGCATGCAAGGCAAGCCCTCTACACTGAACCACCCTCCCAGCACCTGAAAGACTGTGTTTTAAAAAATCATCTAAACAACATTTACTTTCTGCTTTGGGTTATATAATGAAATAAAGAAAATCTTTTTATGTTTTTGAATGGTCATACTTCTAAACTTATATTAAATTCAGCCACTTTATCCTTTACAAAGTCATGTAATATCTCTGAGAGTTTGCTTCTGTAAAGATTGTTTTCTTATTGATAATTTATTCTGAATAATTTTTTATTTTTTTATCAAAATCACTTTATATTTTATGGTTTATCCTGTTTTTTTTTTTTAAGTGTGAAAATACCAGTCAGAGGGGTTACAATTACATGGGCAAGGTAATGAGTACATTTCTTATCAAGCATTGTTGCATACTCCTTTGTTTCCCCTTACCATCCCTTCCAATCTCACCCCCCTTACATCCCGTTTCCCCATCCCACTTCCCCCAACCCAAAGTTGTAAAATTCGTTTTTTCGACATAATGTTTTGTATATCCCATTGTTGCAGTGGGTCCACCTGTATCCCTATTTAAAAATGTTTTTCCCTTCCACTCCACAAATTATACCAACATCAAATATAATGAAAACAGGGTTTATACCATGCGGGAGGGACATACAAAGTAACAAAGAAATCATCTTATAAATATGTTAGAAATAATTACAGGAAAGAAAAATAAATTTGAATTCTTATCTTGCGGTTCATTTCACCTAACATCAACTTATCTAACAATTTCTGCGTGTCTCAGACATACACTAGCAATTGCTAATAAGTGAAACCATGGGACCTATGATTCTTTGGACCTGGCTTTCTTCACTTAATATAATTTTTCCAAGTTTCCATTTCCTGGGGCAATATCATTCTTTCAGATAGAGATATAGAATTCCATTGTGTATATATACAACATTTTCTTCATCCATTCATCTACTGAGGGGCATCTGGGTTGGTTCCATATCTTAGCTATGGTAATGCTGCAATAAATATATTTGTGCTGGTAGTTTTAGTATGGTCTTGTTTGTGATCATTTGGGTAAATGCCCAAAAGTGGGATTGCTGGGTCATAGGGAAGCTCTATGTGGAGTCTTTGGAGGAATCTCCAGACTACATTCCAAAGTGGTTGAACAAGATTACACACACACTAAACATGCATTAAGGTTCCCTTTTGTCCACATCCCCTCCAGCATCTGTTGGTTTTAGAGTTCTTGATTATAGCCATTCTAACTTACGTGAGGTGATATCTCAATGTTGATTGATTTGCATTTCTTTTATGGCTAGGGAGGTTGAGCATGTGTTTATTGGTCACCCTCCTTTCCTCTTCAGAGAAGTTTCTCTTTATGTCTTTAGCCCACTTATTTATTGGACAGTATTTTCGTTGAGTATTTGTTGTTGGAGGATTTAATTTTTTGTTTTCCAGGTCTATTTTAGATATGAAACCCTTGTCGGTTGTTTGGCTAGTGAAGATCATCTCAGATTCCGTGGGCTTTCTATTGATCCTGCTAGCTATGTCCTTTGCCATGCAGAAGCTCTGCAATTGCATGCAATCCCATTTGTCCAACCTTTCTTTCCTTCATTTTGCTTCTGGGTTTCTTTTTAGAAAATTTCAGCCTTTGTCAAGGAGACCTAGGGTTTCTCCTATTCCATCATGTAATGTTTTCAGAATGTCTGCTTTGACTCTGAGGTCTTTGATCCATTTGGAGTTGATTCTGGTATAGGGTGATATATAAGGATCTAGCCTTAATTTTCTACAAGTGATTAACCAATTTTGCCAGTACCATTTACTGAGCAGTCTGTCTTTCTTTGATTTTATCTTTTTAGATCCTTTATTGAATATTAGATGATTATGGGTCTGTAGGTTCATTTCTGGGTTTTTAATTCTATTCTATTGTTCCATTGTTCTTGTACCAGTACAAAACAGTTTTAATTTATATGGCTTTGTAGTAGAGTTTGAAGTTTGGTATTGATATTCCTCCAACACTGTTCTTTCTGTTAAGTATCGCTTTTTGCAATTGGGGGTCTTTTGTTGATCCATATGAATTTTTGGAATGCCTCTTCTATTTCCTTGAGGAATGCGTTTGGAATATTGATAAGTATGGCATTGAACTTGTAGATAGCCTTGGGAAATATTGCCATTTTCACAATGTTTATCCTTCCTATCGAGGAGCATGGGAGGTTTTGCCAATTTCTAAGTTCTGTTTTGATTTCCTTTTTCAGATTTTTAAAGTTTTCATCATAGAAGTCTTTCACTGCTTTGGTTAAGTTAATTCCTAGGTATTTTATTTTTGTGGGGCTATTACAAATGGAAAAGCTTTCTTGATTTGAGCCACGCTTTTCTCATTGTTGGCATACAGAAAAGCCATTAATTTTGGGGGTTAATTTTATACCCTGCTATTTTGCCAAAGTTTTGAATCAGCTTGAGTAATTTGGGAGTGGAGTCCGTGGGATTCTTTAAGTACAAGATCATGTCATTTGCAAAGAGGGAGAATTTTACTTCTTCTTTCTCTATTTGGATTCCTTTTATGGAATATTGTCTTATTTCTGTAGCTAGGCATTCTAATACTAAATTGAAGAGAAGTTGAAAGAGTGGACATCCTTGTCTCACTCCTGAGTTAAGAGGAAATGGCTTTAGTATTTCACTATTAATTATATAATGCTGGCTGTAGGTTTTCCATATGCAGCTTTTATTGTATTGAGGAATGTTCCATGGATCCTAATTTTTCCAGAACCTTCATCATAAAGGGGTGTTGGATCTGGTCCAATGCTTTTTCTGCATCTGTTGAGATAACCATGTGATTTTAATCCTTGCTCTTGTTGATGTGATAAATTATATTAATTGATTTGTGTATATTGAACCAGGTTTGCCTCCCAGAAATGAATCCTGTATGATAGTGGTATATGATTTTTTGGAGTAATTGTTGAATTCGATTGGCCAAGATTTTGTTGAAAAGCTTTGCATCAATGTTCATCAAAGAAATGGGTCTATAGTTCTCTTTCTTTGATGATTCCCTGCCTGGTTTTGGGATGAAGGTTATGATGGCTTCATAGCATGAGTTCGGTAGTGAACTTTCTCTTTCAATTTCATTGAAGAGTTGGAGCAGTATTGGTGTGAGCTGTTTCGAAGGTCTTGTACAATTCTGCTGTAAATCCATCAGTTCCTGGGATTTTTTTAGATGGGTGGTCTCTTATTGGTGTGTTTATTTCAACGCTTGATATGGGCCCCTTAAGATGCTTTAACTCATCTTGGTTTAGTATTTGCATGTTGATAATTGCTAGCAATGGGTCCATTTCTGCCAAGTTTCAAACTTATTAGCATAAAGGTTTGAAAATATTCCCTTATAGTGTTCAGAATCTTGGTTGTTTCTGTGGTGATATTTCCATTCTCACATCTGAGTTTATTTATTTGGGTGTGTTCCTTCTTTTTCTGATAAGATTTGCTAAGGGTTTGTCAATTTTTTCAAAGAACCAACTTTTTGTTTTGTTGATTCTTTCTGTTTCTTTTTTTATTCTAATTCGTTTAACTCTGATTTAATGTTAATTATTTCTTTCCATCTATTGAATTGGGGTTTATCTTGCTGATCTTTGTCAAGGTGGTTCAGATGTCTCATTAAGTGGTTGGATTCAGATCTCTCTAATTTGTTGGTGTAGGAACTCAGAGCTATAAACTTGCCTCTGAGTACTGCCTTTGCAGTGTCCCAGAGGAACTGGGAACTGGTAATTTGTGTGTTCATTTTTGTTGAATATCATGGACATTTGAATTTCCTTTCTAATCTCTTCCGTGACCCCCTGGTTATTCAACAGTGTGTCGTTCAGCCTCCATGTGTTACAAGACTTTTTTGGTGTCTTTTGGTGTTGAGTTCTAATTTTATTCCCTTGTGGTCTGAAAGAATGCAAGGTGTAACTTCAGTGTTTCTGAATTTGGACAAGTTTGCTTTGTGACCTAAAATGTGATCTCTTTGGAAAATGTTCCATGTACTGCAGAGTAAATCGTGTATTCTCATGCTACTGGATGAGATATTCAGTAGATGTCTGTTAAATCTATTTGCTCTATGCAGTTGTATAAATCTGCGGTTTCTCTGTTGATTTTTTTGCTGATTTGATCTATATACTGAGGATAGTGGTGTGTTAAAATCCTCAACAATTACTGTCTTTGGATCTATGTGAGATCTGAGGGAAAATAGTGTCTCTTGGATAAATTTTGGTGCTCCATTGTTTGCTGATTCCATATTTAGAATTGTAATATCCTCCTGAAGTAGAGAACCCTTAAGTTGTATGTAGCGACCTTCTTTATCTCTTTTCACTAATTTGAATTCGAAGCATATTTTATCTGATATTATTATAGCAACTCCTTCCTGTTTATTGCAGCCGTTTGCTTGGTAGATTTCATTCCAGCCTTTCATTATAAAAACGTGTTTGTTTTATAGGTAAAGTGTGCCTCCTGAAGGCAGGGGATAGAATTATCTTGCTTTTTAAGACAACTAGACAGTCTATTTCGCTAAATTGGAGCTTTAAGTCCGTTAATGTGAGAGGTAGGACTGTGAGATGTTTGGTAGCTCCTGCCATGCTATCCACCTCTTTGGGGGCTGTGGAAACTTGGTTCTTCCTATGGTTCTTGGATTCTCAGTTTGGGTGTGGTTTCTTAGCCATTATTGTGGTCTTGTTGGTTTTCTGTGTGTAGGCCATCTTTAAGTATTTTTTATAGGGCTGGTTTGGTGGAGATATATTTTTCAGTTTTTCTTTGATATGGAAAGTTTTTATTTGACCTTCGGTTATGAAGGAGAGTTTAGCTGGGTACAGTATTCTTGGTTGAAAATTGTTTGTCTTTAGGGCATGGTATACAGCCTTTCAGGCTCTTCTTGCTTTAATTATCTATGCTGAAAAATATGAGGTGATTCTAATTGGTTTTCCTTTATAGATGATTGATCTTTTCTCCTTGACATTTTTAGGAACTTATTCTTGGTCTGAATTGGTCCTGTGTGGATTATAATGTGACAATGGGAAGTGCTGTTCTGGTCTGGTCTATTTGGGGTTCTACAAGCATCTTTTATCTGAATAGGCCTATCTTTTTGTTTGTTTGGAAAGTTCTCTGCTAGGATCCTGTTAAACAAATTTCCTAGACAATTAACTTCTGTCTCTACGTGCTCCTGTACACCATTTGTCCTCAGAGTAGGCCTTCTGATCGTGTATTCCAAATGTTGAATAGATCTATCATATTTCTTGGATTTGTCTTGGATAGTTGTATGTTCTTTCTCTATAATACCTAGGCTGTCTTCAATCCCCGAGATTCGATCTTCTGCATGCTGTAATCTACTGTTGTCTTTCTACTTGGTTTTTTTATTTCTTTTCCTTCTAATTGGTCGGCTTTGATGGCTTCAAATTCTTTGTTGGAGTTTTGCTTTAGATCTTCTATGAACTTCTTTACTTCCTTAATTTGGTGTTCTCAAATCACTTAGTTGATTGGTTTATGGTTTACTTGGACTCTCATTCCTGCTGTTGGGCTCCATTCAGCATTCCCTGTGTGGTCTCCCTGAATTCTTTCAGCTGTCTGTTTATGGATACCATGAATGCCTTTATTGATCTTTGTCTATTCTCATACTGACGTCACAATTCCTGTCTTACGCTTTGATTAGCTTCCTCACGTTCATGCAATTCCTGTAGTTCTCTTTGACTTTTCTCAGCCTGCTCATGCAATTCCTGTCTCTCTTCATCTGTTCTCTGCCTGCTCAGGCAATTCCTTTCTTTCCCTTTGACTGTTCTCAGCCTGCTCTCACAATTCCTTTATTTTTCTTTGACTGTTCTCAACCTGTTCACACAACTACTGTATCAGTCTTTGAGTCATTTCCTCACAGTCACGAGATTCCTGTATTAATGTTTGGTTTGCCTCCTCTCTCTCTCCCTATCAGGTTCAAACTGAGTCCTTTGCAAGCTTTCATTCTTTTCATTCACCACGTTTACCAGTAGTGTTTGTAGGGCTTTGCAGGAACTCTCTTCTGGATTATTCATTAACTGTTCTGTCACTGGATTATCATGAATGAGAATTGAGATATCCAGACTTGCCATTTTTCTCACGTTTTCCGGCTTGTTCTGCACACTTGATATGAAAGTGACACCAATATTTTGCTAAAATACTATTTTAAGGCAAGCATCAAGGAATGTCCTGTAGTTGCATAGACAAAATGGCTGCAGACACAACCTAGTTCAACAGATACAATCTATTCAACATCAAAGAACTATGCATTAATGGGCTAAGAACAGCAAAGACGAATTTTTCAAATCAGAAATTATTATGTTTAGGGAGAAATGTGGGGAAAATAGGATTAGAAGTATGTGGAGAGATTAAAGTAAATTTAACCAAGTCCTAATCTCAGAGAGGGAAAGGGATTGGACAGAATTATAGGAGAGAAATTAAAAGAAAGATAATCAAAAATGGAAAAACAAAAATTTAAATTTAAAAAGTGAAACATTTAAAAATTGTGTAACTTTAAAGAAGTGATATTGAGAGAAGAAAACTATAGGATGACAGGAGGGGGATGATAGAAAGGAGACATGAAAAACTAAAAAATAAAAATTCTTAAAAGTATTTACTTGAAAATTATCTGGTATAAAGATATAATACTGCTATTAAAAAGTTAAGCATAAAAGTTTGTGAATTAAGTAATACATTTCTGGATTAATTATGTACACAATGGGGGATAAGTTCTAATAATCGATGAAAGGTATTTATCTGGGGATGAGTCAAAAGAGCAATTAAGTCACACACAAAAAAAGAAAGACAAAAAAATGAAAAGAATCAAAAAAATAAAAAAAAGTTAAAAAGGACTAAAAGGTCAATAGCGATTTTTTTTAAAATGCACACACACACACACACACACACACACACCTAAAATAAAAATTAGGAGAAGAAGAAAAAAAACGATTAATAGAAAACAATTTAAAAATTTTTAAAAATGGTACCAACAAAAGTTCTTTAATTTTTTTTTTGGTTGGGGGGTGAGGAATGGAAAGATCCTGTATCTCCCCTGTGTCTGTATCCAGTCTCTTCGTGGAGTCTCTGGTCTGCTTGTGGTGTTTGGTTTTCCTGTGGCCTGATTGATTTCTTACATCAGTTTGTTTGAGCAGTCAATAAAATTCTCCGCTTTATCCAGGATTTTGTGATCCTCTTTCAGGCAAATTCAGTACGAGGGAGATCTGCTTTGAGTATCACGAAAGAGAAAGATGGCTCTTTCCTCTAGTTTGGAGATGCTGTGATGAGGTTAAGTTCTGGGTAGGGTTGAGGCCTTTCAGCAAACAGTAGCTTTTCCCTGAGGGTCTAGCTCCTGAGACTCACAGACCCCAGCCTGGAGCCATTCTCAATGTTTATGTTTATTGAATTTCAATTGATTGTCTAGACTGCTGTAGGTAGGGGAAGCCTCTGGTTCTGTTAACCCAGTGAAGATGGTCACTCCTCTGTGAGGGCAGAAATCTCTCTGTTTGGGCTAGGTGATTTTCTCCTGGGTGGGTCTGAGCCTGGAAGGTCAGGTCAGATACCTGTGACCTGCTAACTGACTCTTTGTTTTCTTCCAAGGCCTGAGTTGGAGATAGTTGCTCAGCCTGGCCTTTCTCAGTATCAAAGATGATGTCTGGTGGGGTCGGGGGAGGGGCAGCCTTCCCTCCTCTGCTCCATGAGAAGGAGTGAGGATGTCAGGATTCTACTCAGGCAGGAGTCTTTGTTCCTGGGTATCTCTGCTCTGTGATCTGCAGGATGTATTTATCTGCTCCTTTTTAGTTCTTGTTGGTGTTGAGTAGAATCCATTCACCCACTGCATATGGCGACTTTGTCCTGGACTCTCTGTTGTAGATATGGTGGCTATGGGTGCCACAGATGCTGCCACAACCGTGGCTCCTGGCAAGTGCTCAGATCTGTCTTCTTGCCTGGATCTTCCCTCTCTAGTAAAACTCTGTGTACAGTGATGGCACACTTGGTGTGATTATCTAGGCTAGTACTGTTCACTGGAACACTAAAACTGCTTTGTATGTGAGAACTTGTTTAGCCTCCAGGTTCTCCTCTACCATCTTCCTCTGACATCCATGAAAATCTTTATATTTTATGTTGATTGGTTATTATACAACAAATACCTTCAAATGTACATGTAGTGTCTAAGGATAGCCATATTAATATTCTCATATAGCTCTTATTTATCTGTTATGCACTTTCAGTATTATGATATTTCTCTCTCTCTTATACTCTCTCTCATTTCCTCACTTTCTCTTTCATGCTTCATGTCTGCTACTTAGAATTTCTGGTGGTCTACTATCATCATTCAGGATCCACTGGTTTGTGGGAACATGAGAGGGATAAGCAGTTACCTTGCCTTGTTTAAGAGTTACAACTGTGATGTGATATTATTATTTGCCATTCTAAATGGTAAAACAACAGATCTAGGAATTCCTTTTCACTTTTATTACTATTATAAATTTTATCTCATAGGAATAATTGGGATGGATAAGATACTTTTAACCTGCGACCTAAAAGTACTTTTCCTTTTACAAACAACCTTTTTCTTTGACTATCAGTGAGTAACTACATGTAATGAAAACAAAGCTATCCTATGGAAAGTACTCTGAAGTTGTTCACAAGGATGAAAAACAAGGTAATGGGGAAGTGAGTACAAAGGATACCCATCAGTTCCGGAAAGATGGCAGAGGAGAAGCTAGAATCTAAACAAGCTTTCGCATAGAAAGCAGTTTTAGAGATCCAGTGAATAGTCCTAAGCCAGAAAACCACACCAAGTGTGCCATCACAGGACAGAGAGTCAGGCCAGAGATGGAAAATCCAGGCAAGGAGACAGATCTGAGCTCTAGCCAGCAGCCACCACGAAGGCAGCTGTGGCGGTGGCAAAGAGCGCAGGAGCCATACCTGAGCCACAGAGAGTCCGGGACGAAGAAGCCAGACGCAGTAGGTGAGCAGATTCTACTCAACACCAGCAAGAACCGACAAGGAGAGGACATCTTCATCCTGCAGTTCGCAGACCAGAGACGACCCAGGAACCAAGACTCGGCGTGAGTAGAAGCCTGACATCCTCACTCCTTCTCAGGGAGCAGAGGAGGGAAGGCCACCCCTCCCCCCGCCAGTACCGGAGATCTCCATCTTGGATACCGACAAAGCTCGGAGGAGCTGCTAGCTCCAACTCAAGCCTTGGAATAAAACGAGTCATTTAGCAGGTCACAAGAACTTAATGGCGGTGTGACCTGCCAGACTCAGCTCCACCCAGGGAAAAGTCACCCAGCTCGGGCACCAGCCCTAGGAGTGGTTTTCTTCACTGGGTAATCAGAGCCAGAGGCTGCCCCTCCCTCTAGCAGCATCGACAATCAATGGAAATTCAGTAAACAGAAACCCTGAGAATAGCTCCAGGCTGGGCTCTGTGAGTTTTTCACAAACTAGCCCCAGGGAAAAGCTACTGTTTGTTGAAAGGCCTCAACTCTCCCCAGAACCTAGCCTCATCACTGCATGCCCCTCTTTTGTGATTCTCAAAGCAGATCAGCCTCCCATTGAACTAGCCTGGGAGGCGGATCGCCGAATCCTGGGTAGAGCAGAGCATTTTTCTGCCTTTTCAAACAAACTGACTTAAGAAACCAACCAACCCACAGGACCACAAGCAGACCAGAGACTCCAACAAGAGGCTGGTTACGGACATAAGGGAGATACAGGATTTTTCCCACCCCTCCCAAAAAATTCAAAGAACATCTTCTTCTTCTTCTTCTTCTTCTTCTTCTTCTTCTTCTTCTTCTTCTTCTTCCTCCTCCTCCTCCTCCTCCTCCTCCTCCTCCTCCTCCTCCTCCTCCTCCTCCTCCTCCTCCTCCTCCTCCTCCTCTTCTTCTTCTTCTTCTTCTTCTTCTTCTTCTTCTTCTTCTTCTTCTTCTTCTTCTTCTACCTTATATAAAAAAGAAATTTTTTTTCTATTCTAAAACATTATTTAATCTTTAATTTTTGACTTTTTTGAAAAAAAAATTGTTGTCCAGTAACTTTTTTTTCCCTCTTATAATTTTTATTGTAGGGATACGTGAGTGTGCGTTTTTCTTTCTTTTTTTGTTTTCTTTCTCTTTTTTTCTTTTTAAATTATCTTTTTGTTTTTTGTTTAGCTCTACTGAACTTCTGATCTTTTTTTCTCCTTTCTTATCCTTTTCACCTTTTCCTCTCTTTCGTTCTTTATGTGACTTAACTGTTGTCCTGTACTCCTCACATAAACCCATAGTTGAATATTAGACCCTATACCCCATTGTGTACACACTTAATCCACAAATTTATTGCTCAATTCAAAACCTCTGAGACTTAAATTCCTTAATAGCAGTACTATCTCTTTATACCTATATAATATTTTAAGCTTTTTTATTCTTAAGTTTTTCACATCTCCTCTATACCCCTCCCCTTCTGTCAATATATTCACGTTCTTCTCCAAATAGATTGTATTTATCTCCATAATATTATTAATTTTTACTTTTCAATTTTTTCTGGCTTCTTTTCTTTTCCCTTTCCCTTTCTTCTTTTTTTCTCTCTCTCTACTTTCATATTACCCAACCTATTTCCTGCTTTAAGATTAGGACTTAATTAACTCTCCCTGAGCCTCCCCACACCAATCTATTCCTATTTTTTACCCACATCTCTCCCTAACCCTAATAATTTCTGGTTTTCCAAAGTCTTCTTTGCGGTTCGAAGCCAATTAATATATAGTTGTTTGATGTTGAATAGATGTATCTGTTGAATTAGATCATATCTATAGACTATTGACCATACAAATGCAAACTTTGATTGATGGTTGCCTTAAGATAGTGTATGAGCACAAAACTGATGCTATTTTCATCTCAAATGGGCAGAGTAAGCAGGAAAAACACAAGAAAAACGGCAAATCCGGGTATCTTGATAATCAGGGGACAGAACAGATAATGAATAATCCAGAGGAGAGTTCCCAAATAGTTCTACAAACACTGCTGGCAAACATGATAAATGAAAAGATTGAAAGCATACAAAGGACTCTGTATGAGCGTGATAGGGAGAGAGAGGAGGCAATCCAAAAGTTTATACAGGAATATCATAAGCGTGAGGAAACTAGTCAATAACTGATACAGGACTTGCACCAGCAGCTTGAGAATACAAAAAGAGAAAGGCAGGAATGGCGTGAGCAGGCTGAGAACACTCAAAGAGAACAACAGGAATCCCACGAATGGGAGGAAGCTAATCAAAGAGTAATACAGGAATTGAGAGAGCAGGAAGAGAATACACAAAGATCACTAAAGGCATTCATGGAATCCATTAACAAAGAGCTGAAGGAAGTCAGGGAGACCACAAAGGGAATGATGAATAGAAGCCAACAGAAGGAATGGGAGTCCAAGGAAACCATAACCAATCAACTAAGTGAATTGAGAATAAACACTGAAAACCAAATTAAAGAAGTAAAGAAGTTCATACAAGATCTAAAACAAAGCTTCAACAAAGAATTTGAAGCCATCAAAGCCAACCAATTAGAAGGAAAAGAAATAAAAAAACAACAAGTAGAATGTCTTGACAGCAGGTTAGACCATGCAGAAGATCGAATCTCAGGGACTGAAGACAGCCTAGATATTATAGATAAAGAACATACAACCATCCAAGACAAGTCCATGAAATATGATAGATCTATCCAACACTTGGAAGACACCATCTGAAGGCCTAATCTAAGGATAATGGGTGTAGAGGAGCACCTAGAAACAGAATTTAATGGTCTAGGAAATTTGTTTAACAGGATCCTAGCAGAGAACATCCCAAACAAGCAAAAAGCTAGGCCTATTTAGATACAAGAAGCTTTTAGAACCCCAAATAGACCAGACCAGAATAGGACATCCAACAGTCACATTATAATCCACACAGGATAAACTCAGACCAAGGAAAAGATCCTTAAAGCTGTCAAGGAGAAAAGATTAATCACCTATAAAGGGAAACCAATTAGAATCAACTCAGATTTCTAAAGAGAGACAATCAAAGCAAGAAGAGCCTGGAATGATGTATGCCATGACTTAAAAACAAACAACAATCCCCCAAGAATACTGCAACCAGCTAAACTCTCCTTCATAACTGAAGGCCAAATAAAAACCTTCCATGGCAAAGAAAAATTGAAACAATACATCTCCACCAAACCAGCCCTACAAAAGATTCTTAAAGATGTCCTACAAATAGAAAACCAACAAGACCAAAATAAAGGCCAAGAAATTTCACCCAAACTTAAAATCCAAGAACCATAGGAAGAACCCAACTTTCGCAGCCCCCAAGAAGGTGAATAACATGGCAGGAACTCCCAAATACCTCTCAGTCTTATCTCTTAACGTTAACGGACTGAACTCTCCCATTAAGCGACATAGACTGTCTTGTTGGATTAAAAAACAAGACCCTTCAATCTGTTGCCTTCAGGAGTCACATCGTGCCCGTAAAAACAAACACATTTTCAATGTTAAGGACTGTAACAAAATCTACCAAGCAAACGGCGGGAGTTGGAATCCTAATATCATATAAAATAGACTTCATATTAAAATTCGTGAGAACAGATAAAGAAGGTCGCTACATACAAATTAAGGGATCTCTCCTTCAGGAGGATATTACAATTCTAAATATCTATTCGCCAAACAATGGAACACTCAAATTTATCCAAGAAACACTACTTTCCCTCAAATCATATATAGATCCAAAGACATTAATTGTTGGGGATTTTAACACACCACTCTCCCCACTAGATAGATCAGCTCCGCAAAAATTCCACAGAGAAACCGCAGATCCAAACAGCTGCATAGATCAACAGGATTTAACAGACATTTACCGAACATTTCACCCAGCAGCATCAGCAGCATCAGAATACACATTTTTCTCAGCAGCACATGGAACATTTTCAAAAATAGACCACATATTAGGCCACAAAGCAAACTTGTCTAAATTCAGAAACATTGAAGTTATACCTTGCATTCTCTCTGACCACAAGGGAATAAAATTAGAACTCAACATCAAAAGCCACCAAAGAAAGTCCGGTATCACATGGAGGCTGAACAACACACTGCTGAATCATGAGTGGGTCATGGAAGAGATTAGAAAGGAAATTCAAATGTTCATGGTATTCAACACAAATGAACACACAAATTACCAGCTCCTTTGGGATACAGCAAAGGCAGTACTCAGAGGCAAGTTTATAGCTCTGAGCAACTACATCAACATATTGGAGAGATCTGAAACCAACAATTTAATGACACATCTAAACCTCCTTGAAAAAGACCAGCAAGATAAACCCCAATCCAGTAGATGGAAAGAAATAATTTAAATTATATCAGAATTAAATGAATTAGAATCCAAAAAAACTATAGAAAGAATCAACAAAATAAAGAGTTGGTTCTTCGAAAAAATTAACAAAATTTCCAGACCCTTAGAAAATCTTATCAGAAAAAGAAGAGAACACACCCAAATAAATAAACTCAGAGACGAGAATGGAAACATCACCACGGAAACAACCAAGATTCAAAACATTATAAGCGAATACTTCTCAAAACTTTATGCTAATAAGTTTGAGAACATGACAAAAATGGAACTTTTCCTAGCAAATATTGATATGTCAAAACTAAACCAAGATGAATTAAACCAGATTAGCAGGCCCATATCAAGCATTGAAATAGAAACAGCAATAAGAGACCTACCAGCTAAGAAAAGTCCAGGACCAGATGGTTTTACAGCGGAATTTTACAAGGCTTTCAAAGTAGAGCTCATACCAATACTCCTCCAACTCTTCAATGAAATTGAAAGAGAAAGTTCACTACTGAACACATTCTATGAAGCTATCATAACCCTCATCCCAAAACAAGGCAGGTACTCAACAAAGAAAGAGAACTATAGACCCATTTCTTTGTTGAACATTGATGCAAAACTTCTCAACAAAATTTTGGCCATTCGACTTCAACAATTCATCCAAAAAATCATAAACCATGATCAAACAGGATTCATTTCTGGGATGCAATGGTGGTTCAATATACCCAAATCAATTAATATTATTCATCACATCAACAGAAGCAAGAATAAGAATCCCATGGTTATCTCAATAGATGCAGAAAAAGCATTCGACAAGATCCAACACCCATTTATGATGAAGGTTTTAGAAAAATTAGGAATCCATGGAACATTCCTCAATACAATAAAGGCTGTATATGACAAACCTACAGCCAGCATTATACTTAATGGTGGAAAAACTAAAGCCATTTCCTCTTAACTCAGGAACAAGACAGGGATGTCCACTCTCTCCATTTCTCTTCAATCTCATATGAGAATGCCTAGCAACAGCAATAAGACAAGATGCAGACATAAAGGGGATCCAAATAGGGAAAGGAGAAATAAAACTCTCCCTCTTTGCAGACGACATGATCTTGTATTTAAAGAATCCCATAGATTCCACTCCCAAGTTACTCAAGCTGATTCAAAACATTGGCAAAGTAGCAGGGTATAAAATTAACCCCCCAAAATCAATGACCTTTCTATATGCCAACAATGAGAAAAGTGTGGCTGAAATTAGGAAAGCAACTCCATTTGTAATAGCCCCACAAAAAATAAAATACCTAGGAATTAACTTAACGAAAGAAGTGAAGGACGTCTATGATGAAAACTTTAAAATCTTGAACAAGGAAATCAAAACAGATCTTAGAAAATGGCAAAACCTCTCATGCTCCTGGATTGAAAGATTAACATCGTGAAAATGGCAATACTTCCCAATGCTATCTACAAATTCAACGCGATACCTATCAAAATTCCAACCTCATTCTTCAAAGAAATAGAAGAGGCAATCCAAAAATTCATATGGAATAATAAAAGACCCGGAGTATCAAAAACGATCCTCAACAGAAAGAACACTGCTGGAGGAATATCAATACCAAATTTCAAACTCGACTATAAAGCCATAGTAATCAAAACAGCTTGATATTGGCTTAAGAACAAACTTCAGGACCAATGGAATAGAATTGAAAACCCAGAAATGAATCTACATACCTATAGACATCTAATCTTCGATAATGGAGCTAAAACAATAGAGTGGAAGAAAGACAGCCTCTTCAGTAAATGGTGGTGGCAAAATTGGTTAACTACTTATAGAAAACTAAAGCTAGATCGTTATATATCACCCTGCACCAGAATAAACTCCAAATGGATCAAAGACCTCGAAGACAAAGCAGACACTCTGAAAACATTACAGGATGGAAACGGAGAAATCCTAGGACTCCTTGGCGCAAGCCGAAATTTTCTGAATATAGACCCGGAAACACAACAAATCAAAGAAAGTTGGACAAATCGGATTGCATGAAGTTGCAGAGCTTCTGCATGGCAAAGGACATGGCTAGCAAGATCAATAGAAAGCTCACAGATTGGGAGAAGATCTTCACTAGCCATACAACAGACAAGACTCTCATATCTAAAATATATTTGGAACTCAAAAAATTAAATCCCCCAACCACAAATCCTCAAAGAAACAACTGCCCAATAAATTAGTGGGCTAAAGACTTAAAGAGAAACTTCTCTTAAGAAGAAAGAAGGACGGCCAATAGACACATGAAGAAATGCTCAACATCCCTATCCATAAAAGAAATGCAAATCGGGGCTGGGAAGGTGGCTCAGTGGTAGAGCGCTTGCCTTGCATGCCTGAGGCCCTGGGTTCGATTCCTCAGCACCACATAAGCAAAAAGAAAAAAGCCAGAAGTGGCGCTGTGGCTCAAGTGGTAGAGCTCTAGCCTTGAGCTGAAGAGCTGAGGGACAGCGCCCAGGCCCAGAGTTCAGCCCCACAACCGGACCAAAAAAAAAAAAAAAAAAAAGAAGTGTAAATCAAAACAACATTGAGATACCACCTCACTCCAGGTAGAATGGCAAAAATCAAGAAATCTAATAACAGCAGATGCTGGAGGGGATGAGTACAGAAGGGAACCTTACTTAATTGTTGGTGGGAATGTAAACTTGTTCAACCACTTTGGAAAGCAGTGTGGAGGTTCTTCAAAAGACTTCACATAGAGCTCCCCTATGACCCAGCAATCCCACTTTTGGGCATTTACCCAAATGTTTACAAACAAGACCACACTAAAGCTACCAGCACAACTATGTTTATTGCAGCATTATTTACCATAGCTAAGATATGAAACCAACCCAGATGCCCCTCAGTAGATGAATGGATCAAGAAAATGTGTATATGTACACAATGGAATTCTATGCCTCCATCAGAAAGAATGACATTGCCCCATTTGTTAGGAAATGGAAAAACTTGGAAAAAATTATATTAAGTGAAGTAAGCCAGGCCCAAAGAAACATAGGTCCCATTATTTCCCTTATTTTCACTATCTAGTATATGTAGGAGTCAAGCGGATAAGGTCAGATAATGTGATGTTAGTAAAATGAACCCTTAGATATGTATTTTAATGTATTTTTCATTCATGCATTTGTTTTTAACTCATTTATAAAATTATTTCTTTGTAGCTTTGTATGTCCCTCCCCCACAATATAACCCCTGCTTTCGCTATATTTGATGTCAGTATAACTTGTGGAGGACATGGGGAAAAACAAGTCGTTTAAAGATACAGGTGGACCTGTAGGAACAATGAGAAGTACAAGTTGTCATGTTGAATACGAGCTTTACAACGTTGGTGCGGGAGAGGGAGAGAAGGTGGGGAAGGGGGTAGGATTTGGTGGGGGGCTGGAGGGGAGGCTGGGAAGGGACATGAAGGGTAAAGAAAGGAGGAGGCTGCGATGCTTGATAAGAAATGTACGCATTATCCTGCCCATGTAATTGTAACCCCTCTGTACAGTATGTTCACAAAAATAAAATAAAATAAAATAAAATGAAAAAAAAAAAGGATAGCCATCATAGAGCACAGATCCTCAGAGCAGTTTATCATGTACACTTTGTGAGAATGACAATGTGTTAGGAACTATAGATTAAATCACTGAATACTTGATATATATATGCAAATATATTTATATATTTACATTTTTATATATGCATATATGTATGTGCCCTTATATATGTACACATGTATGTTACTATACTCACAAATACACACATACATATACCCATGTATACATGTACAGATGGAGAAAGACACATAGATACAGTCAACACAAGTTTCACTAGTTGTTGAATATGCCTTAGACGGAATGTTTGGAATCAAATATGTTGAAGATGTATTTGTCTCTAAGAGTTCTTTTACCACTCCTCTTATCTCTTAAAACTGGTACGTTTTAAGACATGAGATTCGACTTGCAAAATGCAGTACAAGTGATAGTAAGTCATTCGGAAATCTCAGTAAGTAAAGGTCATATGTTGTCTCCCTGCTCCCTATGGAATGCTTGCTCTTGTAGACACTCCCAACAACCAAAGTAGCAGGAAAATATCCTATCAGAGTATATACTATCAGAGGGGGGTTTGAGGGAGGATTTGGGTGATGTTAAGGGATGGGATGTTAGGGGAAAAAAAAGGATTGAGTAACAATTCTCAATAAGAAATATACTCAATACCTTCCTTATGTAACTGTAACCCCTGTGTACAGTGGCTTTACAATAAAAATATATATTAAAAAGATACAAGGAAAATTTCTGTACTTATGGGAAGTTGTATTTATCACTCAATATCAGTAAGGTATTGGTTTTAGGACCACAGGAATATTAAAATTTTGGATCCTCAAACTTTTTACTTGAACACAGTATATTATTTACATTAGAATGTGTCCACATCCTAATTCAGTGTAATTGCTATGAAACATTTTACTACATTTTATGTTTGCAATGGAAAATAAAAGTATTTGCACTATCAACAGATACAATTTTTTTCAATTTTTTTGTCTTTTTGTCTGCATTTTGTGGATGGAATTGGGAGAGCAATTTTGAAAAGCTCAAATTTCATCACCAAGAGCTGTCTGCAAAATGTAAAAGGATCTAATACAGTATCTTAAATAATATGGAACTCCAAGGAGAAGTACTTGAATTGAGACATTATCAGAAAGTCTAACCACGCAAGGACTTTTTAGAAGCGCAGCATCTATATTTCTAATGGAGAGCTTTCATAACCCTTTGTGAAACACAAGTCAGAACCTCATTGAAGTGTAGATTGTTTTCCCTCACCTTTCTGTCAAGCTCAGTCATTATCAATCAACATATAGCTAATCTTGAATAATCCTCTAATAACAAAATGTTGATGGAATGGTCATATGCAGAAAACCTGGGAAGGCAAACTTTTTCCAGCTAAGACAATCTGTATTCTGTGCTCCAGAAGAGAGAAAACTAGGTAAGCATCCATTTACAAATTTCTGAATAGTTCTGATTCTGCCCACATCAGTTATCTATCCATACCTGTGATGGAGTGAGAGGATTTTAAAAGAATTTAGTGATCTAAAATTTAAATTTAAATGTGGAATGAAATTAGTTCCAATACATTACATTAAGATATTTAGAAACAAGTCAAAAATTCAAAGGTCTATAAGATTTTTTAAATTGGAAGTGTAGGGATATTGGAATTTGGTTCTCTATATTTTAAGCAATTAGCAAGAAGAATTGGCAAAACACAATTTACATTCAGAGCAGACTTGTCACACTAATTTTTGTATACTGAAAGGAGCACAAACCTCAACAATATGTCAATGCTATCCTCTTATTTATCTCTAAATGTTTATGCATCTGGTCTATTAACATTAAAATTTCAAAAAAATTAATTTTTAGCTAATTGTCCAAAGGGGTTTTGCTTCATCATGTCAGTGTTGAATAGAGTATATGTGCTTTTCAATGTACAATGCATGAGGATCATTGTCAAACTTTCCATTTTTCTTTTTTCCCTTACCCCAACCCCACATATCCCTTCAAGTTTCCTACTTATATTCTCACTTATATATATTGAATTATATGACTGTATTAGTCCACCATTCCCTCTCCATTCTTCTGCCCTACTCCCTTTATGCCCAGATCTCCCTTTTAAGACTGATTTCAACTTCATGGGATTTGTTAAATATCTCTGCCATTGGTATGTGGCTTTGGGCTTGCCATATCCTCTCTTCCATGTTTGACCTACATAAATGAAGATATTTCTACATTTTTCTAATCTCTGAATATCTGAGTTAGGTCATTAATCTGGGTATCCTTTTCATTTTTTAAATTTCAAATATAGTATAAACTTTGTTTGACTAGTCATTTTCTAAAAATGAGTGATATTCATGAACACTAATATTTTGGTACCAAATTGAGACTGTATTAACCTTGATGATAATAGTAACCAATCTATTTTAAGTAGATTGAGATGCAACTAAAGTATTTTCATTATCTTTATTTCTTAGTGATCATTTTTTAATGATTAAATGAGACTTTTCCATCCAGTTTAGGTTAAGAGCGTTAAGTAATGTACTAGATGGTAAGTAAATCCGAAAATGTTTTAGGCTACAGGGGTTCAGGAAAAGGTAGGATCAATGGATACTACAGTATTTTTACTGATAAGAGAATTTGAGGGCAAGTTATTTTATAATGGTTCATGTTAGGGAACAAGATAACTTCAGAGGAAGAGTCAGAAAATTTGTGGGAATCAGGACAATCTGAAACTCATTTCCAGAGTGCAAGCTGATTAAAACTAGACTATTTTTCATAAACATTACAATTGGACTATCATTAGGGTGAAAGTTAGGTTTCAGTTGCAGCTGTGGTTAGTGTTAGCATTAGGGCAATGGTAAGTTTAGGGTCAAACTGAAACTATCTTTGAATAAAAAGTCATGTTAGAATTAGGATGAATGTGAAATATGAAACTGCTAATTATATTAAGATTAGGGTATGATTAGTGTGAAGGTTAGCTTCAATATTCCAGTTAAGGTTAGTTTTACAAAAATGGCAAGATAATGAATAAAACTACAAACTATTTTTAGAGAGATTAGTTGAATCAAAGTTAGGATGAATAAATCTAATGTATTTGTATGGCTTTTAGAATCCATAGGCTATTAGTACTATGGTTAGGGTTACTGTTCTAGTTCAGGTTAGACTTAGGGTTAGAGAAGGGTAAGCTTTAAGGTAAAACTGAGTTTTCTGCTAACATTTTCAAGTAAAATAAGTGTGAAATTTAACAAAAACTACAGAGTTTTCCTATTCAGGGTACAATAGGGTTAAATTTAGAGTTAGGTTTCTAGTAAGGTTTAGATATATATTTAGGGTTAGGAACTAGAGTATAATTTAAGTAAACTTGCAACTTCTTTTTGGGGACATAGGAGTTCAGTAAAAGTTAAGATCAGTGGACACTATGATAGTTTTCATGATATGAAGATTTGAGGTTAATATTCATAATAGGGAATGATTTCAGAATCCAAGTAAGGGAATCTGTAGGATTTGGCGCAAAGTGCATGAGTATCTGTTAGGATATATTTTCCATTAATTTTAGGATTGGGTTACTATTATCATCAAGGTTACTCTCAGGGTTGTGACCAGGATTAGAGTTAGGATTATGGAAATGGAAGGTTGAGAACTTGAGTGACTTACTTCCTTTGTGTATCTATATGCACTATTCTAAGGCTTGAACTCAAGGCTTGGGTTCTATCCCTGAGCATTATGCTGTAGGCTAGCATTGTACCACTTGAGCCATGATTCCACTTCCAGCTTTCTTTGGCAGTGAATTGGAGAGGAGAGTCTCACAGACTTTCCTATCCAAGCTGACATTGAACTGAGATCCCCAGATCTCTGCCTTCTGATTAAAGGTAGGATTAAACTCATGAGCTACAAGTGCCATGGAAAGTGCCTGACTTTTATTGATTGTTTTTACTTTTGTTCAAGATCAACATTGAATTCAATATCTGAAAGCATTGCTCACTAGGTAACAAGCTGCCACTTGAACCATATCTCCAAAAATGGTTATCTTAAATAGCTGGAAATCATTAAATTTTCTTCAGATGATATGTATCATTAGTGTTGTTCTAAAAAGTATCCTATCCAAAACAGATTTATAGACCCTAGAGGTGATCTGAGCAGATTCTCATGGTTGGTCTCTAATTGCATAATATTTTAGGGACATGATTTTTTAATTATTATTTTAAGTAGCAAAGGAGTTATTAAATAAAGCAGTTTCTGCGTACAATATACCTTAATCAATGCCAAACCTTTCAACATTCGCATCCTTCCTCTATGCATCTCTTCCTTCACTCTTCTTAATTTTGTAGGATATTTACTGGATTGCTCTGTGCACTTCCCCCATTTTCTCCTGGTCTTTCTTGTACCTTTTCCCCCTTCACCCCTGTTTTGACTATCCACTTACATATGATCCAGCAACTCTACTCCTAGGCATTTACCTGAAAGATTACAAACCAGGATATTGTAAATATTTCAGCACAACCATGCTTACTGAATCAGCCCAGATACCCCTCAAGAGAGAAATGATTCAAGAAAATGTAATACATACACACACAGAGAGAGAGAGAGAGAGAGAGAGAGAGAGAGAGACAGAGACAGAGAGAGAGAGAGAGAGAGAAAGAGAGAGGGGAAATCCTATTTACCCACCATCAGAAAGAGTATTGTACTATTTGTATCTCTCATTTCTCCTTTCTTCTGCCTGGTATCCCATTGTTGTTGTACTGTCCCTGTACTGCAGTAATTGACACATGCAAATTGATGTAAAAGATTGTCAGTGTTATCGGCTAGCCATAGATACTTAAATATGAGTTCTAAGCTCATTCTCTTTGTTTATTCATGCCTTTGAGTTGTGATTGCACAGTTTCATTTGTACCATTTGCTACACAGAAAAGAGATGAACCACATATATGTATATATGCATATACGCACATACATGTATATACAAACATACATGGATATATGTACACATATGGGTATATATTAAATACTTGAATATATTTTATGTTTTTGAGAATCACATGTCTCCATTGAATACATAATTTTAAAGAGAATATCACCATCTCTAATCTTTCAGTGGCCTTGAAATTAGATGTTCAAATGGGGAAAAGTTATTTAGGCTTTTTTTGTGGAAGAGAGGAGTATTACTAGGGTTCTATTCAGGTGTTCTCTGCTTGCTAGATAGGACTTGATTTGTATAGCAACAAGCAGCTCAATTACTTTTGCTATACTTCTAGTCCATTTTATTTACTTGAGGTCTTGAACTTTTTGCCCGGGTCTGATCTTAGATTGACTGAATGATCTTAGATTGCTTCTTATGTGTCCCACACAATTAGCTAAGATTACAGATGTGAACCACTATGGCCAGCTCATTTGTTGAGATGGATGTCTTGGCAGTTTTTTTCTCTGGCCTGGCCTCAGACTGTGATCCTCGTCATTTCTGCTTCCCGCGCAGCTGGGTTTACAGAGGTAGGTTACTATACTAGATGTACATGATACCTTTTTTTTTTAAAGAGGTTTTTATTGAAAAAATACAGTATAGAGGGGTTATAGTTACATGAGCAAGGTAATGAGTACATTTTCTATTAAGCCTTGCTACCTCCTCCTTTGTTTTCCCCTATCCTTCCTTCCTTCCCACCTGTACAATTACTCCTCCATTCCCCCTTCCCTTCTTCCCCGCCTAAATTGCAAAGTTCCTTTTTCAACATAGTGTATTGTGTATCTCATTGCTACAATGGATCAGCCTGTATCCCTATTTAAACAATTTGGTTTTTCCCTTTCCCTCCCAAAGCTAAAGAATTATCTATACAAGATACAGGGCACTGACACTGAATACAGAGAAAACAGGGGTTATACCATGGGCGAGGAACATACAAAGAAACAAAAAAAATCACATGTTATATTATAAATCCCTATTTTGTAGTTCAATTTGCTTAACAATATCTTATCTGGTCATATGTACATACTTTTTGAACTTTTATTCTTGTCCCAGCTATATACTAATTACTGCAAATAAGGGAAACTATAGGACCTATGATTTTTTGGGTCTGAATTATTTCAGTTAATATAATTTTTTCCAAGACTGCACTTAGAGCTCACCCAGCAATCTCCCTTTTGGGCATTTACCAAATGATCAAAAACAAGAACATACTAAGCTACCAGCACAACTATGTATATTGCAACATTATTTACAATAACTAAGATATCAAACCGACCCAGATGCACCTAAGTAGATGAATAGATATATACTTATATACATATATATGGAATTTATACATATATACCTATGTGTATATATATATACTTATATACATATATATGGAATATATACACATATAACTATGTATTTATATATACATATATATGTGCCACATTTTCTTGTATATATATGCATATACATATATACATACATATATATGTATGTATATACATACATATACGTATACATACATATGTATATACACATATATGTATGTATGTGTATATATATATATATATATATATATATATATATATGAATTCTATTCCTGCATTAGAAAGAATGACATAGTCCCACTTGTTAGGAATTGGAAAGATGTGAAAAAAATATAGTAAGTGAAATAAGCCAGGCCCAAATAACCATACTTGAAGTAACTAATACATGGTACCATATAATCATATAAGATACTGTTAACTGAAATGAACCCCAAGATAGGGACACAAATGATTTTTATTCCACAAGCTTCTTATCTTTATATAATCCCCCACATAAATTTGGAAGGGAGTTGTGGTTCAAGTATATAGCACCACCCATTAGGGAAAAAGCTTAAGTGAGAACGTAAGGTTTAACCACAATATCAGAGTTTAAGCCACAATATCAGCACTCAAATATATTTCTTTCTTTGAGGTTTTTATTAAATTGCTCAGAAAATAGCAACATTATATTTATGTTTAACATTACTATTAAAATCATCTTATGTTTATTGATGTTATTCTTTATTTTCCTAAATTTTACTTACTCATTAATAATATCCAGTAATGAAAAGAGATGATTACTGTTTCTCAAGCTTTTATGACAGTTGAATATATGAATAAAAGATGCATACAAGGAGTTTGGACTGAAAATAGATATTTGAAGGCTCTTCACATAAATAAATGATAGTTGAAGAAGCTGTGGGCATGTATGAAATAAACTAAAGAAATTGCAAGGAAAGATATGGTATGATTCTGGAAACCACACAATTTTGGAAGAAAAAAAAATGAAAAATATGTAGCTTCTGGTAAGAACTTTGTAACCCACCTGTACATTTGATTCCTTATTTCTAGTGGAAGACATTTCAGTTAATTTTATTTTACAAAGTTAAACATGATTGACATTTAATATTAACTGGCCTCTGTCTCAGGTAAGCAATTATTCTAACCAGGAGCCAGGAACTCATACCTATATTCCTAGCTACTCAGAAGGTTGAGATCTCTAGATCCTAGTTAAAAGCCAAGTTGGAGAGGAAAGCTGGTGAGTCGTTTCTGCTCAATTAACCACGAGAAAACTGGAAGTGGCACTGTGGCTCAAAGTGGCAGCACTAGCCTTGAGTAATAAACCTCAGAGACAGAAGGCCCTGAGTTCAAGCTCTCTGAAATTATTCTTAAAATACTTATCAGGATTTCTTTAACTTGTCTAGAAGAATGTTTTAAACTTAGGGATTTTTTATTTCATGTTGTCAGCATTTTTTTTTAAGATGTGCAGAGAAAAATTATTTATAGTCAGAACTGGTTTGTATTGCTTTGTATTACACATTGCCTCTACACCCAGGGATCAGCTGGAATGTAGATGGCCAAATCTTGACTGTTGGTAATGAATATGGATATGTGTTTCTTTAAGCAAAGAAAAAATTTATGAATTAGTAGCCCTTATATATAACACCTTAATAGTAATTATATAATTACTATTATTACTAGTATTTTTTTTGTCTGTTGTGGGACTTGAACGCTAGTCCTGGGCATTGTTCTTCAGTTCTTCAGCTCAAGGCTAGCAAAAGTGCCACTTCACATTTTCTGAACCTTAAGTTGTAGATAAGGGTTTCACAGATTTTCCTACCAGTGCTGGCTTTGAAAAGAGACCTTCAATCTCAGCCTCCTTAGTAGCTAGGATTACAGGTGTGAGCTACTGACACCTGGCAGTACAATTATTTTGAAAAAGAAAAAAACCCATGATTGTATCCTTAAAAAAATCACAATATGGCAAGTGTATCTGTAATGTAAGTTGTATCAAGGAAACTTCGGCAGCAATCATTTTTAGATCTCACTATGTCCTGTCCAATGCCAGATAATATTTCATTAATTTATTTTACTTTTTCCTAACAAAGTTTATTATAAATGCACAACAGAACAATTTTGTATTGAGTATAAAGAATTCTTTAGCTCTGGGGCTTGAAATCAGGGCCTAGGCACTCTCGTTGAGCGTCTTTTGCTCAAGGCTAGCACATTACCAATTGAGCCATAGCACCACTTCCAGTTTTTCTGCTTATGACACACTGAGGAATCAAATCAAGTGCTTCATGCATGATACCCTAGCACTCTACTACATTCCCAGTCATTGAGTCTTTTGTTGTTGTTGTTTTAAGATAGCATTTTGCTATGTGTCCTTCTGTTGGCCTGAAATTTAGACTGGTCCCAAGCCTACTCCTAAATCAGCCACCCAAATTCAGACATTACAGACATTGACCATCATATTCAGCCCACGATTCCTTGTGATACTCGTTTCAGATATAGTAACAGTTATTCTGTCTTCTTTGGATTGGATGGTTTTTTCATTCATCACTGTTAATCACATTTCTTGTCCTGGAATGTTGACCCTTCTAGATCAATAGAAATATTTCAGGTTCTTTTGAGGAACCTCCATACTACTTTCCAAAGTGGTTGAACAAGTTTACACTCCCACCAACAATGATGTAAGGTTCCTTTCTGTCCACATTCCTTCCAGCATCTGTTGTTATTAGAGTTCTTGATTTTTGCCATTCTAACTGGGGTGAGCTGCTATCTCAATGTTGGTTTGATTTGCATTTCTTTTATGGCTAGGGAGGTTGAGCACTTCTTCTTGTGTCTACTGGCCATCCTGCTTTCTTCTTCAGAGAAGTTTCTCTTTAAGTCATTAGCCCACTTATTTATTGGGCAGTTGTTTCTTTGAGGATTTGTTGTTGGGAGATTTAATTTTTTTGAGTTCCAATTATATTTTAGATATGAGACCCCTTTCCATTGTATGGCTAGTGAAGATCTTCTCCCAATCCATGAGCTTTTTATTGATCTTGCTAGCTATGTCCTTTGCCATGCAGAAGCTCTGCAACTTCATGCAATCCCATTTGTCCAACCTTTCTTTGATTTGTTGTGTTTCCGGGTCTCTACTCAGAAAATTTCAGCCTGTGCCAAGGAGACCTAGGCTTTCTCCTATTCCATCCTGTAATGGTTTCAGAGCGTCTGCTTTGACCCCGAGGTCTTTGATCCATTTGGAGTTTATTCTGGTGCGGGATGATATATAAGGATCTACCTTTAGTTTTCTATAAGTAGTTAACCAATTTAGCCAGCACCATTTACTGAAGAGGCTGCCTTTCTTCCATTCTATTATTTTAGCTCCCTTATGAACGATTAGATGGCTATAGGTCTGTAGGTTCATTTCTGGGTTTTCAATTCTATTCCATTGGTCTTGAGGTCTGTTCTTGTGCCAGTACCAAGCTGTTTTGATTCCTATGGCTCTATAATAGAGTTTGAAATTTGGTATTGATATTCCTCCAGCAGTGTTCTTTCCGTTGAGGAGCGTTTTTGCTACTTGGGTTCTTTTATTGTTCCATATGAATTTTTGGATTGCCTCTTCTATTTCCTTGATGAATGAGGTTGCAGTTTTGATAGGTATCGCGTTGAATTTGTAGATAGCCTTGGGAAGTATTGCAATTTTCACGATGTTAATCTTTCCAATCCAGGAGCATGGGAGTTTTTCCCATTTTCTAAGTTCTGTTTTGATTTCCTTTTTCAAGTTTTTAAAGTTTTCAACATAGAGGTCTTTCACATCTTTGGTTAAGTTAATTCCTCCCCTATGACCCAGCAATCCCACTTTTTGGCTTTTACCCAAATGTTTACAAACAAGACCACACTAAAGCTACTAGCACAACTATGTTTATTGCAACATTATTTACCATAGCTAAGATATGGAACCAACCCAGATGCCCTTCAGTAGATGAATGGATCAAAAAAATGTGGTATATATACACAATGGATTTCTATGCCTCCATCAGAAAGAATGGCATTGCTCCATTAGTTAGGAAATGGAAAGACTTGGAAAAAATTATATTAAGTGAAGTAAGCCAAGCCCAATGAAACACAGATCCCATTATTTCCCTTATTTACAATATCTAGTATATGTCTGAGTCAAGCAGAAAAGGTCAGATGAGGTGATGTTAGGAAAATGAACCCTAAGATATGTATTTTAAATGTTTTTTCTTTCATGCATTTGTTTCTAACGCAATTATAAGATTATTTCTTTGTTGCTTTGTATGTCCCTCCCCCAAAATATAACCCCTGCTTTCACTGTAAAAAAAAAAAAAAGAAATATTTCAGGTTCTGATCTTGAAACTGATCCTTGCCATCCAACAACATCACATGTTTGTGAAAAGCATTAGCTGGCCTAATGAGCATAGCAGCCAGCTGGAGTTCAGCTATCTGATGGCCTTAGGGTCCAACAATGCAATCATTTCTGTGCACCTACTGAAAACTGTCACAGGTAATTTTGATTTATTCCATACAATTCTCAACCATTTGCCTTTCTCAGCTTTGCATGCTTTAAATTCTGTTAAACATTAATTACTATTTCATCATTTTCACAAGTAACATATATGTCTTACTTTAAAATTTATTCAAACAATGCAAAAATGTTATCGTAGTTGCTGTCCACCAGTGGCTCATGTTTTAAAACCTAGCTACTTTAGAGGTCAAAAACTGAGGATCCTGGTTTAAAACAGCCCATGTGGAAAATTGTGAGATATTTCTCCCATTAAGAAACCAAAATCCAGAAGTGGAGATGTGGCTCAAGTAATAGAGTGTCAGTTTTGAGCAAAAAGACTAAGCAAGAATAATATGTCTACTTCTGACTCCATTATTTACTTATGGAACACTCACTCACACACACACACACACACACACACACACACACACACACACACACACACACTATACATTCTTCTAGACTCTCCTTCCTGAGCAGTACTCAATGCCATTAACTTAATGCATGTTTTCTCCAAATTATTATGGTAGGGATTAAACTACATTTGTGTTATGATACTGCAATTTTTGTACTTTTTGTTTTGCAATTTTTTGTACTTAAGTAAGAAAACAGTCGTTTGTGAAGACTAACCAGAAATAAATGTGTCGGTAAATAGGTAGGTGGCAGGTAGACTGAAACTTGCAGATAATACCATTTGAAATTTTATTTCTCCAAGTTTAAATATATATATATATATATATATATATATATATATATATATATATATATATACACACATATGTATGTGTTTAAAACTTGTGCCAAAATTTTATTTCCATTAACAATGATCTATTTGTTCCATTATATAAATTTAACTTATTGTATGTTTCATAGAAGATAAATATATATAGAATTTCTTTTCTTTGGAGACAAGATTCTGCAGTTTAGACCAGGCTTTCTTCAATTCCTAATTCTCAAGTTTCAGGTTCCGGAGAAGTTCAAACAGTCAAGGGAAGACTGGAGTATGAGTTATTACCTCAAGAGTATTTAAGTTAGAGCTGTTGGACATTAAAAGATTAAGACTTTGGAGACAAGATGGATGTCTGTGCTATGGTTGTAATGACTATTGCTCCCTTAGGCTCTCTAACAAAAAGGGATTTAATTATCATTATGTATACAAACAATACGTCATGTTAATAGTTGTAACCACAAGCTAGATTGATGCCTTAGTTTGTGGACATACCTGTAGGCACTGACCATCTCCCAACCCTGTAGTAGAATGAATATAAAGCATGTTAAGCAGGATTTTGGGATCCAGAACCTGGCAAAGAGGCTATGGGTCCTCTGGTGTCTTCTTTCCTATCACTTCCTGTGATTTCTCAGATTTTTGGCCAGGTATCCCATCATCTTTGCTGTTCCATGATTGTTGTTAGTTACAGTATTGATATTCTGAACACCTCAAAACAAACTATGGAAAAACACCTCCTTGAACAATATTCAGAAGTGTATAGGAGCACCTCGGAAGATCCCAAACATCAGCAGTCATCCTGTGATTTTCTAGCAAGAAAGTACAATTCAGATGTATCTTTATTTTTGATAATATAAAGAGATGGATAATTGTCTTTTTGTATATTTTGTACTTGATATTGCATAAATTTTCAGAAAAATATATACATTGTGAAATAATGTTATTTTTTCCATGGGTCAGAAAACCTCGTAACTGAAGTAATGACCCTAATGTCTTATCTCAGTTGACTGAATCAGATTTAGATGAGTATGAATTGCCTAATTATGAACATTTCTCCATGAAACTCAACAACATAGAACGAAGTGTGAAGGTCAGGCCATTCTATACCTCTAAGGATTTTACATATGTTAGACTAATATACACCCACACTGCTCAGCACTAATGGCACATTGTTGTGTCATAATTGTCTTTATATCAGAAATACGCTAGAGCTTAAAGTAGAATGATGAGCTGTACATTTTCAAAGCAAGAGTGATGATCACCCCCTGCAATTACTCTCAGTGTTGAATCCTTCCTATACATTTTACTGACTTAGCTTCTACTCTGTGCTTTACCATTATCAGGGAGGGTCACACTGTATCAAGCTACAATACTGCAGCAACCTTAGCTGCCTTTGAATTTTACCTCCAATCTTGATCCCAAGGTGAACTCTGCAACTCTAATCACATGGTTAGTGGACACCCGAACTTTTCAAACCTGGTTAAAATTTCAGCTATCATTGCTCATTGCCAGGGTTAAAGATCTCACTACTTTAGATTTGTTGTTTATCTTCTTGTATTTCCAACACTGCCTTTGAAGTTGGTTTTTGAAGTAGAGCTTTTAGTTTGCATTTGATTTATGGAGGTGTTAGTGATGCCAGTTGAACTGCATATATTATAATGTAAGTAATTTGATGTTTTCATATATGAATTTAATTTTGGCAGTTGAGGAATTGAATACACATCACTCACAAAACTTTATTTATGTGTATTTGTATTGCTTTATTGTGAGCTTCCTAAAAGCCAGTCATGGGAGAACATGTCCCTAATCACATCACTTCTGTCACTGAGACAAGGTTTGAAATGTCCAGACCACTTGGCACTTCATAGTGAGAACCTTGCTACAAAGAAGGGGAGATAATAGCAAAAAGAGAAAATGAATCTTCCATTGGTTTTTTTATATGTGCTTTACACTTAGCCATTAAGACCACCATAATACTATTTTTTATGACTTCTTACCTACTCTTTTCCTGTTCTGAGCTGTTTTATTTATGGAACTCTAAGAAATCATGTAAGAATCATATAAAAAATCTATATAAGTCATATAAGACATCATAAAAAATAGATTGTTAGGGTTATATAATCCAAAAGGAATAATTTCAGGAAACTATTAAGAACATAAAATATAATGCACATCTAAAATTTTCTCTTTGTTGAAAACATCAGCAGTTTTTGTTTATTTATTCTGATAACAAAGATTATGAACTAAGTTACAATAGTATTCCAAATGGAACACAGAACTAGAAATATGAAGGGTAGCACTAAAGAATGCTACTGCTACCACTAATAGATTAAGAATGAAATTTAGGCAAAACTACTTCAGTGTAAAAGCCACAGGACAGCCCTAACATTACTTTCATTTTTTCATATGAAGAAAAGACTTTTTTAAATAAAGACAAATTTTCACAGATATTAATATCAATTGGGTATATATTTCTTAATGCCTTCAGGAAGGATGCTGTGACTATACTGATGGAAGCTGACTTCTCTGTGCAGACACCATTCCAAGCACTGCACCTGCATTAGGGTAATTAGTGCTTATGACAGTATTTCAAGTTAGGAAATTAATTATTTTTTTATTTTTTATTATTTTCTTTTAGTCAGTTGTGGAACCGAAACTCTGCGTGCTGTCCCTCAGCTCTTCAGCTCAATGCTAGCACTCTACTACTTGAGCCACAGCACCACTTCCAGCTTTTTCTGTTTATGTGGTGCTGAGGAATTGAACCCATAGCCTCATGCATGCAAGGCAAGCACTCTACCACTGAGCCACCTACCCAGCCCTAAGTATTTTATTAAAAGCAGAAGTAGGCAACAAGGCCAAACAAATTTCCCAAGTACCTAAGACTGACCAGTTGTAGACCCATAATTCAAATCCAGGTTTTTACCAGGCATATCTGAGAATATTCTGACCTTTCAAGAGCTATTGAGTAGATGATCTCACATTTTCTTCCTAATTATGGTTATAACGTCAATAACATTGCTACAGAATATAAGTATTTTAAATGAAAAGGGTCTGGGTAATGACATTGTAAGTGATTTTTATTCCAAATGAAATAACAATGAACATCATTCAGTTTCCATTGTTTATTATTCCAGGAGTAATTGCTTAAGGAGAACAAATCCATGTCAAAGACTCCTGTGCTGATGAACACAGGCTTTTACCATTCAGTACCTTGAATACACAAGGAATAGTTTGTTATGGATATATAATACAAAATGAATAATTTTTGTGACTAGTTTCTTCCTTGTTGTACCAAAGAAAATTTATTCCCTATTCTAAAATATATATCAATTTAATGGATATTAGTGTTATCAGTATAAAATTGGTGTGCATAATATATGCAATATATCACATAACATAAAAATGATATATATATAATATATGAATAATTACTGATATTTTATAACTACTATAAAAATACATGTATAAACTGGTTTTAGTATTATACTGTGAAGGATACAAGAAATGACATCTTTATTTAAATACATATATTTGCATGTTTTAGTCACATAATTTATTTTTGTACCAGTACTGAGGCTTGAACTATGCTCTGGATGTTGTCCCTGAGCCATTTCACTCAGAGTGGCTTCATATATCTGTCCTCAGATCTTGGCCCCTAAGTAGCTGGGATTACAGATATGACTGATGTTATATTTTTTAATTCCATCCGTGGCATGTTCTTACATAATTATTTTTGAATGTTCAATTATATTGCAATATTCCATTTCTAAACCAAGTGAGGAACAAATTAATTATTGGGTTAAACTATATGTTACATAAAATTGTAAGGACAATACTTTGCTATCAATTTTCAAAGATAGTCCTAGTTTAATTCCTGGACAGACAAGTAGAAAAATTAAATTATGTGTGCATAATGTATGTATTGTTATATTACATAACATATGAATGATATATTTGTAATATTTGCATAATTAGTGATATTCTATAATTACTATAAATAATATTTGTATAAAACTGGTTTTAATTTAATACCGTGAAAGATACAAGGAATGTCAACATCCCTATCTTGTCTCTTTTTCAGCAGTATAGAAACTATGCTACAAACATATATCTTCAAGAAAACTCACCTTTGTAATCACATAGGCACCTTCAAATGTTCTCCTCATCGCTATAAACATCCTCTAAGATTGGCTACACTTATCCACTAGAGTCATCCTACGACAGCAAACACTGTTATACTTTCTGGATAAAGTTGCTCCTCCTCATCTTCATCAACTTCCAGTAACTTCAGTAAAGAGCATTTTCTCCTGCTTTGCCTTAGACGATAGCATCCTTTTTTATTTCCCAGCAAAGAAATTGTGGCTTGCAGGCTTGAGCATTTGTACATTCAGAGCTTCTTCGGTTGTGAATTTTTCCTTTCCTTTCTTGGTAAGATAGCTAGAATAACAAAAAGCATTTAAGGCAATGTGTTTTAGTGTAAATGAAAACATACTGATTTGAAAATATTAGAAATATTCATTCCTATTTTATTGTGAAAATATACAATTAGATGGCAAGATAATGAGTACATTTCTTATCAAGCATTGTAGCCTCCTCCTTTGTTTCCCCTTTCCATCCCTTCCCAGCTTCCTCCAGCCCCCCACTTAATGCTCCCCCCCATAAAAGATGTCATGTCGTTTTCGACATGACAACTTGTACTTCTCATTGTTGCAACGGGTCTACCTTTATCCTTATTTAAATGACTTGTTTTTCCCCTTTCCCTCCACAAATTATACCGATATCAAATACAGTGAAAGCAGGGGATATACTGTGGGGGATGGACATACAAAGCAACAAAGAAATAATCTTATAAATGCGTTAGAAACAAATGCATGAAAGAAAAAAAACATTTGAATACATATCTTAGAATTCATTTTCCTAACATCACCTTATCTTACCTTTTCTGCTTGACTCATACATATACTAGATATTGCAAATAAGGGAAACCATGGGATGCCCCTCAGTAGATTAATGGATCAAGAAAATATGGTAATTATACACAATGAAATTCTATGCCTCCATCAGAAAGAATGGCATTGCCTCATTTTTTAGGAAATGGAAAGACTTGGAAAACAATTATATTAAGTGAAGTAAGCCAAGTCCAATGAAACAGAGGTCCCATGAAATATTCATTCTTTAAATTTATTTTTCATTCAAATATAATAGGGGTGGTTTTAGTGGTGCATGCCTTTAAATATAGCTATTTAGAAGGCTGAAAACAGAGGATCATATTTTCAAGCTAGACTAGTTAAATGGACCACGACACACTTATCTTCAACTAAGAACCAAAAAGCCAAAAGTTGAGCTGTGGTTCAAATAGAAGCCTGCCAGCCTGAGCAAAAAAAAAAAAAAAAAAGTAAAAGAACCTAGGCTCTGAATTTAACTCATAGTACTAGCACACATATTTTATGTATGTATGTATGGTTCATAAAATATTCCGTGAGTTAATTTGTTGAAACCTGGTCATAGATTAAATATGAGGAGTGGAAAGTATGTAAGTCTGAAATGACTGCCAGGTATTTTGACAAGACTAGAAGAATTATCACTTAATTAAATAGTAATGAGGACTAGGTATGTATATAAAGATCGAAGCTCACTTTGGGATCTTTTTAGTTTGTTAAAATCAGTAGCTAGTTGTCAGTAGACAGGATGCTATTAAGGACTTGAATTAAAGAAAAAAACAGAGCTGGAGAGAAAAAAAAAAGAAATATTTACGTGTACTCAGTGATAACAACCATGAGAATGAACATTACAGAACTAATCCCTGGGATATTCAAATATGTAAAACATGACAAATGAAGAAAAACAGTAATAAGTATGTAATGCAGACTTATATGGATAGGTATTTTTAATGTTTAAGGGCTACGAAGTGAGTATGTGATGACCTAAAATTTAAGAAATTGGTAAGGTCAATTATCCCTTGGGCCAAACATAGCTAATAGTTTAGGTAAAACAGGGCCACAATATTGTGTCTTGATTTACCAAAGTAAAAACAGGTCAATATTTGGAAAGTTATTTTTTGGACATGTGGTTGGAGTGACAATTGCTGACATTTGTTCAAGTGTCAGTAGAAGGATACAGTTTTAGCACAATGATAGAAATCTTTCAGGGATCTGGTAAATTTGCCCTCTGTCTTCAATTTCCTTTTTTTCTGAGAATTAAAATATCATTACTGGAAGCCAGTCCCAAATTGTGCCTTTTCCAATTTATCAGATATTGTCTATCACATGCCCAAATAATAGAGAATGGGAACAGGTCTACATTGAGCACTCACAGTAGACAGGTCTCTGGACTTTCTCAGGAAGAGCTTTCTGCCATTGTGGGATGGATAGGGCTGGATTATATACAAAACAGACATCATAGATTGAAAGTATTGTGCTAAGTTGACACCTGAGATATAGGATGTTTTAACTGCATAGTATTTTTTTTCATGAATCAGTTAATCAGATTCTTTACACAATATGATATTACTAGACTGTGGAATGCATGTTTATTGCATTTACTTTGTATTACATATTTTGGAATTTGGTATAAATCGTTCATCTTTTTTTTTTTTGATATGGATTACTCCTAGTTGTCAATAGTGAGAAAATGCCCTGGAACTTTGTAACTTGAAGTCTTGTGTTGCCATGTGTTATATCCTATTTTCCTTTTACAGAGTTGATAAAAAATTATATGTAATTTATTTTTTATTTTATTTCTTATCTATTACAGAATTTGAACTCAGAGCCTGGCCATGCTCCTGATGTCTTTTGCTCAAGGTTAGCTCTCTACAACTTCGAGCCACAGAATCAATTTTAGTTTTCAATGATTAATTGGTGATAAGTGTCCCGCGGGGACTATTCTCAACCTGGCTTTGAACTGTGATCCTCATATTCCAGCCTCCAGATTAGCAAATATTACAGGCATGAGCTACCTCCACCCGGTTATACATAATTTTAAATGTAGTTTTCTGAAGTGTTTCATCCTGCACTGAATATTTTTTCTTACAAGTATTCTAATAAATATGTAATCTATTCAATTTTGAAAAGTACTGTGTACCTCCCACTTATTTGTGGCATTTCTGAAATCCAAGTTTCTCTGTGTGACAGGGTGGATACTTTTGCCTGTAACAAGTATGTTGAACATATAACATCTGGCTACTTACAGAACAAAGCATGTGAAGCTAGAGTAGCCAGATAAAGAACTTCCAGGACAATTCAATGGCAACTCATGTGCTCGCTCTGTAGGTGAATAGGCAGCATAGAAAAGAAATTCTTATATTTGAAAGTGATTGAGTGTGTGTGCACATAGGAGTTCACTTATTTATCTGTTATTATAGTTTTAGATATATTCACTATTATAAAACAATATTTCAGATAGATAGATAGATAGATAGATAGATAGATAGATAGATAGATAGATAGATAGATAGATAGATAGATATGCAATAACAGTTTCCAAAATCCAGGGAACCACCTCCATGGGCATCGCTTACCTATATGTTGCTCTTTGGGTAATAAGAATGAAACTTGGAATTGTCCTGTGGTAGAGAAATTACTCAGAGATTCAAGCATTTTTCTTTTAACATGTTGCTTGTTCCTAACTCTAAAATTAGGAAGTCTGTAAATATATATGTTATATTATAATATATTTAATATATTATATATAATGTATAATATATTGTTTATTATAAAATATATTTCATATAATACCTGAGAATATTATATATTTATGAGGGAAAATACAACAAACGTATCAGTCCATACTTTCCTAGCCATGATTAGCTTCAGTAGAGTTAGGCACATTACATCTCAACATGAAAATTCTACTGACGTTCTGATCACCTTGAGCTAGATAAGAAGAGTTCCTGTAAAAAAAAGCCTCTCCTCAATTATGAGTAAAGATATGGTTGGAAGTTTAGTATAGTTTTTTTGTTTTGTTTTGTTTTGTTTTGTTTGGCCAGTCATGGGGCCTGAACTCTGGGCCTGGGCGCTGACCCTCACCACTTCAGCTCAAGGTTAGTGCTCTACCACTTGAGCCATAGCTCCACTTCTGGCTTTTTCAGCTTATGTGGTGCTGAGAAATACTACCCAAGGCCTCATGCATGCAGGCAAGCATTCTACCACTGAGCCACCAACCCAGCCCAAGTTTGCAAGTTTTTGAGAAGAGGAATTTGGCATTTGCTTTGCATCCTTGATTAGTCATGAATAGATATCATTTGGCTCCAAATTTTGTCTCCTTGTAGGTTCCATAAACAGTTACACATCAGCCTCATTGCATCACATATCTTTAAGTCCTTCTTTTATTTATTTTTATCATTATTGTTTTGTTGTTGTTGTATTTCTGATCATGAAGCTTGAACTCATGGCCTACGCAGTGTCCCGGAGCTCAATGCTTGTGCTCTACCACTTGACCCATGTACCACTTCTGGCTTTTTCTGTATGGACATGCTTTGAATCATAATACTCAGATCTCAGCCTCCAGGGTAGCTAGGAACACAGGTGTGAGCCACCAGTGCCAAGCAAGTTCCTCTCTTTTAGATATTATTCTAAAAGCCTCCTATCCAATGTCACTCCTAAGATAGTAAATGGAACTATGCCAATAGTTTCTTCACGCTCTCATCTCCTGTTATGGCTATGGTGTATCTTTTGCAAATTATATTGGAACTACTTCACTGTTCTCTTCCTAATCCATGATTCTACATGTGTTTGTAATAATTACTTAAATTTAGCGGCTATGAATCCTAAATCTCTCAATTATTAATTTCACTTAATTCTTTCAATATGATTATTTTTCAATACAAATATGAGTTTATACTCACCTTCTTGAATTTACCCCTTGGCATGAGCAGTGCCTGGGCCTATTCTACCTCAAATGCAAGAGGTTGGCAAAATAATAGCCTACAGTATTACTGCCTAAGAGTCAGGACAAGTAGTTGAGTGCCTAAAAGAAGAAATGCATTTCTGGCATGGGAAGGAGTGGGAGAGGCAACAGCCTAGAAAGCAACCTGGCAATCACAACATTTAACAACTTCTCCTTTGGGGAAACTGATCTCCTACAAAGTGGCAGTGAGATAACTCACTTAATGAATTTTCATATATGAAGGAAGTTGTCATGTCTCACTACACAACTCATTTGGAGTCAAAGAGAGGGTCATACTTTTGTGTCCTCCTTAGGCCCAGTCTCATTTTATCTTCATCTTAGACTTTGCCCAGACTCTATTCCTACCAGAAGGTCCCTGATGAGGAGGAATGTATGATCTCTTGGCTTTTGATTAGCCCTATGGGAACTGAAGCCACTTTTAATTTTGATCCTGTTCATTCTGACAAGGCTGTGGTGGGTGGTGGGAAAGCTCATTCTCTGAATTGTTCCCTATTACCAAATCTCTTCAAAGAAAGTCAAGGAATGACAGATTCTGCCTGAGGGAGTGAGTTTCTCCATTTCTAAAGAGGTTAATTAATATCTGATTATGAGGCCCACGTGGTGGTCCTTCCCCAGATCCTCCAAACAGGAGTGGATGTTACCTCAGACACCAGGCCATCCTCATATTTCTTCAGCTCTTTCTCATGAAACTAAAGGTCACAGGAGTTGAGTTGAGAAACAAGAAGAAATGAGGGTAGCAGAAGAATCATTGGCATGTGGAGAAATTAGAAACTCTGGGTGAAAAAAGGGCTCAGAAAATCTAGGATCACTCACATCATTTGGGAATCACATCACAAGATTAGGGAATAAAAGTAATAAGTTACTACCTAAATTAGTAACTCCACTGCTCTGACTACATTACAAGTGTTCTCTCAAAAGGTAGCTGTCCTATTTTGATGAGGAAAAAGGGGAACATTCTTTCCTCACAAAGTTCTACTAAGTATCTTCTTCCATAACCCAGGTTGTTCTTACCCTGTACTTGTCGGTTACTTTCCTTTGCTAGATTCAATCAATGACACTTGAAAATGTTATCATCTTCAGACGTGTAGTTACATTTTGTTTTAATCCATTTGTTATAAAATAAAACAAATTTTGGGGAAAATATGTCTATGCTATATTTTCTTCCATGCCATATTTATTTGATGTTATTAAGTATTATTTTAATAGTTTCATATTTAAAACTTGAGGAAAATGTTTTGTTACTGTTAGCACTAATTAGTTGCACTTTTTTTCTATTTTTCCATATCTGTATATTTGTTATTAATCTTCTAACATTGTGTTTTCCCCCTACTGTTATCTTCTTAAAATTGCCTCAAATTATAAACTCTATATGATGATCTGTATGTATTCATTGATATATTTAAATTTTATCTAATATGCACATTTTATATGATATTTTCATCCTATTGTAACTGCTCTGAAATCAATATGGAAGTCCTTCATTAAAGAAAAAACACTATACCACAAAACCCAGTGAAATTAGGATTAGGTATCTATCCAAAAATATTTAGCAATGATATAGTAGAAACGTCCACTTCTCTTATATACCAAAACATGTTTATAGCTTTGGAACATCCAGGTTGATTACACAGCTTGGTTGCTATGAATATTGCTGCCATGAACATGTATGTTCATATTGATTTACATTCTTTTTTTTGGGGGGGGGGGGTCCGGTCGTGGGGCCTGAACTCTGGGCCTGGGCGCTGTCCCTCAGTTCTTCAGCTCAAGGCTAGCATTCTACTGCTTGAGCCACAGTGCCACTTCCGGTTTTTTTCTTTTTGCTTATGTGGTGCTGAGGAATCGAACCCAGGGCCTCAGGCATGCAAGGCAAGCGCTCTTCCACTGAGCCACCTTCCCAGCCCTTGGTTTATATTCTTTCAGTATGGATCCAATTTGCAATAATGATCTTCAAGATATGTGTCTTTTTTGTATCGTGTAATCTTCCATCATGATCTCCATATGGGTTGCACTAGTTTACAATGCCACACCACCAAACACAATTCCTGATTTATTTCAACCTCTCCAGGAGTTTATTTGCGTGGTGATAGCTATTCTGGTGTGTAAGATGGGATCTCAGTGACTTTACTATTTATTTTCCTATGTATATCCTATGTGGATAAGAATCTCAAACATTTCATTTATTTACTAAACACGTTGGTATTTCATTATTGATCAATGTCTTTCTTTTTCTTTTGGTATTTGATCAATTTTTAAGTTTTATAATATTTGATTTTTCCCATTCCAAATACTCACTTTAGTAAAAAGATTTTTTTCATTACAGTGGTGTATTGCTTGGATATTTTGATCTTGTGAAGGCTAAGAGAATTTGATATTGTTCTCTAAGTCAAATTATAAGCATGTAAAAATGAAGTGAACCTGATTAAATGAAGTCCTTTCTGCACATTTTCTCCAGTACAGATTTCTCTGATTTAAGAAATGTATATTTTATGTCATACTGGATGCCTAACTAAGTCTGTGTGTGTGGATGATTCAATAAGAATTGCAGAATTCGCCACATAGATTTTGGAGCAAAGGCTTGCAGCTGGAAACAGGACAATGATTCAGAAGACAGCTGAGGCTGAAGCTGTGGTCCCTTCTAACTGTGTTCAGCTCCCAATCTCTTTTAATACACCCCTCACTTCCCATGCGGTGGTTTCTTTTTCTATGCAAAATGTTTCTGGAGCTTCATGTTATTCTTGCCTCCTAGTATGCCAACATGAGGGGAGTGAAAGCAAACAAGGCAGATGTGGCAGAGGAATTTATTTTTTTTAATTGTGTAAATACCATACAGAGGGGTTACAATTACATGGGCAAGGTAAAAAGAGTACATATCTTATCAAGCATTGTGGCTGCCTCCTTTGATTCCCCTTCCCATCCCTTCCCAACTCCCGGCCCCCACCCCGTGGTCCCTCCTCAGACCCCCCTCCCACCAAAGTTGTAAAGTTTGTTTTTCAACATAACGCCTTGCACATCTCATTGTTGCACTGGATCCACCTGCATCCCAATTTAAATAATTTGTTTTTTTCACTTCCCCTGCACAAAGTATGCCAACATCAAGTGCAGTGAAAACATGAGGCATGTCGTGGGGGAGGGACATACAAAGCAACAAAGAAATCATCTTATAAATATGATAGAAACAATCACAAGAAAGAAAAAAATATTGAATTCTTATCTTGGGGTTCATTTCGCCTAACATCAACTTATCTGACAGTTTCTCAGACATGTACTAATTATTGAAAATAAGAGAAACCATGGGACCTATGCTTCTTTGGGCCTGGCTTACTTTGGTCGGTTTTGGGGCTTGAAATCTGGGCCTGGGCACTGTCCCTCAACTCTTCAGTTCAAGGCTAGCACTATCCCACTTGAGCCACAGTGTCACTTCCAACTTTTACTGCTTATGTGGGGCTAAGGAATCGAACCTAGACCCTCATGCTTGCAAAGCAAGCACTCTACCACTGTGCCACCTTCTCAGCCCTGGCAGAGGGTTTTTATCTGAAGATCCATCACACTTGGGAGCTTCTGGCTGAAAACTCCAGAAAGACAAAAGTGAAGAAATACTTAAGATAAAATGTAAAACAGAAAGCCACAATGTTTAACCCTGAAACCAGTTTCTAGGATTAGGAGACTCAAGAATTGGTGTCTCCTGAGGAGAAAGAGGAAATATTCAGGAAGAATGAGAAGGAAGTGGGAGGAAATAGGGAGAAAGAGACCTAGACTACCTAGAGCTGGGACCTCAATGTGAGCTTAATTTTACTGTGGGAAACCAACCCCAAGGATGCAATACCTTACAATTTTGATTACTCTCTCTCATGCTACAAAGCCTATTCCAGATCAACTTCCACTCATCATGCTGTCCATTCTGGGATCCAGACTGACTGCTGGAGGTTCCCAGGGGATGCAAAGAGTGAAAACCACAGTGCTAAAGCTTAGAAAAGACACATGCCATCAGTTCTCACATGTCATTTGTCAAGTAAGTTCTACAACCAAGCCTGGTATCAATGGGGATGGGAATAGATATTGAGAGAATTATAATAATATCTACTATTATTATCATATAATAATCTAACATCTATTGTTTCATCAAAGGGAGAGAGATAGCATTTCTCCCTTTTTAGGAGTATGGGACAGGGCATTCTATAGAATGTTCTTCAATTGGGGGCTCTCTGAATCTTTTCTCCCAAGATTGTAGTTTCGGGAAGGAGAATGACAGTGGAAAAGTGAGTTCTCAAGCTGGGTACTGATGGGTGACACCTATATTCTGAGCCTGAGATCTGAGGATTATGATTTAAAGTCAGTCTGGGCAGGAAAATCCATTGGACTCATCTCCAATTAAACAAAAAGAGCCAGAATTGGATGTGTGTCTCAAATGTTAGAGCATTAGCTATGAGTGGGTGGAGGGGACAGAATCTTGGCCCTGAATTTAAACCCAGGATTGGGGGATGGGAGGAAATGTGTTCTCAGTGCATGAAATCAAGGGTGTGTGGTCAACATCACTATTGATGTTAATGTTGGGGTAGAGTTGATCAGTTTTATTCTGGAAATGATTTGTTCCACTCTTCTCTGTCCTGTATTCTTTAAAAGAAACAGCTTTGAGAAATCTATACCTAAGATGTGTGGATTGCACTGAAGAACTGGTTTCATTTTTTTCTACGTACAAAATGATACATAAGTAGTGTACAAAGAAGTTTTAATTTAATATGTCGGTTTGTGAATACATCTTGATCGATGTCATCAATTTGATCATTCTTTTCTATCTCACCCAACCCCCCCCCTCCATTTATGTGGTCACATTTTCACACATGTACATTGAATATTATGACGGGATTCTCCCACTGCACCAGTTTGGCAAAGAAATTTCTTCATTGTACAGGCAAGGAAGATGAAGCTGAGGACTACAAGCCCAAGACAGCATAGCTATTACTTTGCATCAAGATTATTTGATTACAAAATCTTCACCAAAAGAAGCATTATAAAAAAGAACATGGCTAGGAACTAGAAGCATCTATCTTTGTGCGTGTGCTGGTTTTGGGGCCTGAGTGCTGTCCCTGAGCTGCTTTGCTAAAGGTTAGCACTCTACCACTTGAGCCACAGTACCACTTCCAGCTATATGTTAGTTAATTGGAGGTAAGAATCTCATGGATTTTCTATCTTGGGCTCATTATAAACCACAATCTTCAGACCTCAGTCTCCGGAGTATCTAGGATTGCTGGTGTGAGCCACTGGCAGCTAACAAAAAATCTATTAGTTGTCCCAATTAAACATGTGGAGCAATAGGTCATTTGATACTGGTGACACTCAGATAATGATTCCTCTACTTGTTCCTTTCTGGTGTTATGACTAGTGTGATAATGCTTGCTCAGGTTTATATCACTGTGCAATCATTGCTCCATTTTGTTCAGTAAAAAGCTTTTCAGGACAGGAGAAATGTGAGAGGAGAATATGGGATGAAAATTTTATCTGTAATTCTTGTGGCCTGGCAAAAGCTTCTCAGAATGTTTGCAATCAGAAATAAGAGTCCATTTCGGCCGAATAAAATGAAAGACACACACCTGACACAGAAGCAGTGCCACAGAAGGACAAATGGGAAAACTCATCCAGGCTCAGAACGAATCAACAGTATGAGTTGTTCAGGTGCGTGAAAATTTGTGAAGATTGTCTTTCTAACCATGGAGAGATCATTAAATGCTGGACTCATATCTGTTTAGGCCTGTTTCCTCTGAATCATCTTTGATAAAGACAGAAATGAGAATGTAACAATGGAACCTAGTTATGTTTTCTGAATGAGATTTCATCTCTTTCACAAATCAAGTAAGTGTTGTAATGAATGACTTGTATTTCCTGAGAGAAATTCATGTTTGATTCCTTGTTTCTATTAAGCTTATCAAGTGAATAACTTTAAATTTGTAAGCTGTTATTATAACAAATATGAAATGATATTTTTATTTTTCTAGGAGGCACCCAGTTTCCTTTTAGATAGAAAATATTTATCTGGCTTCCAACCAAAATCTTTACATCTCAGCCTCCAGAGTACCTAGGATTCCAGGCATCAGTCACCTCTCCTAGCTGAGACGAATATTTTTAGTATAGAAAAATCACTATGATATAGAACATGAGGAATGAATAATTTAGATTAACAAGGAATATTTTGAAAACATTAACAAATCTGAAGTTATCACGAACTTGCCTGCTTCAGTGAGGAGAAAAATGAGAAAGAAGTTACAGAGGTAGAGAATTGGAGACTAAAGAGAAGTGAGTGAATAGTTCTTTGTTAGCAGACCTACTGAAGATTTCTTTTTAAGAAAATTCAGCTTGATATAGTGGTACATGTCAATAATTCTAACTACTTATGAGCTAGACTCTGGAAGGTATAGGAGGTTTGCAGTTGGTCTGGTAAAAGTATAATACTGGGACTTCAATATTTAAAACACACTGGTGCCACATGGTGATAAGAGAGGCAGAAGTAGGAGGGTCATGGTTTGAGACCAGACTAGGCAGTTAATAAGAAACTATCTGAAAATCAATCTAAAGCTAAACAAAGTGCTAGGTGTATGGATCAAGAGCAATTATACAGCAAGTTTGAGGCCCTGAGTTCAATCCCTTCTCCTGAGAAAAAGAGACAATAAAAAGGAAGAAAGATTATAATACAATTTTCAAAATATTTCCTGTGCAACTTTCTGCAACAATTTCCTTCTTTGATTGCCTTAAAATGTTTACGAAGTCACTTACAAAAATGACTACCATCATTTGGGGAAATCACAGAAAAGTCTTTGCAACCAGCTTTGTAACAGAACAATTTTGTCAAGCAGATTTCAATGAGCAGAAAATGAGAGATAATGGGCTCATGAAATTGCACTTCATAGCTATGTGTCAGAATGTGAGGAGCTCATAAAGAGGATTTATTTCTTAAGAGAAAAGGAGTATTGAGTTGATTTATCAACTTGAAAAATTACGGTAAATTCTGTTGGTATTTGGGATACACTTTCAAGCAAGGTGTTAAGCCAATAAAATTATGGTTGAGATTTTTTAAATATTTTTATTGTTAGTGGTTGAGATTTTTATAAAAGCTGTAAGATAATTTTTTCATAGATTTTTATACAAGCTATTCAACAATTGTTGGATAAATCACAATAATGCAAATATGTGTGCTGTGTCATCTGATGGTGTTACCTATCTCATCATCTAGGGTTGGAAGAATGTTATCTTCATTTTAAAAATGCAGAAATGGAGGCACGAGGAGAGTTGGTGTGTTTCTGAAGGCTGATGTGTAAATTACTGCCCCAGCCCGTGGGGTCGGTCAACAAGGGCAGGAAGAGGAACTGACCTGAATGAGTGACAAACCAGACACAAGGAAGGAGACCAAGACAGGGTTCTGATCAAGGTCTCAAACTTTATTTTTTATACACAGCAGTATATATATAGCACGCTGAACAGGGTAATTAGGATCAGCAGGTCAATAGGGTTGCTAGGTACCAAAACTGCAAAGTATATCTTGCAAAAGGTCACAGGTGGGGAATCTTCAGAAGGCGCCAAGCAATGTTATCAAAGTTGTAAGGCTTAATGACTCTTATGCAAAGTGGTGGCAGTTCTTATGCAAAGTGGTGGCTCCAAGCAATGTTGTCAAACAGGGTATCAATAGGCTCCAAGGCTTAACAGCTCTTATCGAAGGTAGTAGATGTATTTTCTAGCAAACAACACTTGGTTCCCGGCATCTCCTCCCTTTTTATTTAATTAAATGGGCCAATTATTTACAGGGAATGGGTGACAAGGTCTTGAACCGAGTCTTGCAGAGGTCTGGTAGTATAAGGGCCTTTACCAGTGGAAGGAAGTAGAGACCCATCCCCCTAGAACGTTTTAACGATCCTTTTTGAGGGGAGAGGATTACAGATGGATCCAAGCTCTATGAAGATGTGTTTGCTTCTATGAGCCCGAATGGCGAGTTTTTGGTCGCCCTCGTCGGCGGATACCACTAGGTTCCACCCTTCCATAGGTGCCCATGGCATGTGTGTCTAGCCGATTCGGGTTTTGGCTGCCAAGAGGCCTAAGCTCTGCCGTTTGACTTGCCTGTATAGCAAGAGGCAGTGGCTCCACGAAAGTCAGTCACCCCATTCCTGATCGGCCAAATCTAGCCTGTGGTAATGAATTTGCAGGGGTTTGGATGTCAGGGAGTCAATTTACTGTCTTACGAAATGAATTATCCTGTAAAAAATACATGATCCCACAATAACAATTAGCAGGATTGCACTAAGGTGTCCAAGCAGAGGAAGAACATAGGGGAGTATGCTGTCAGTCCCCCACCATCGGGTGGATGAGTCACCTTGCCATCTTCTTTTTTCTAAGTTTTCTTGAAGTTGTCTAACTTGATCGCAAACCATGCCACTCTGGATAACATAAAAGCAACATTCCTCTTGTAAGAAAACACAGAGACCATCCTGCCTGGCAGTAAGAAGGTCGAGGCCTCGCCTATTTTGAAGCACAACTTGTGCAAGGAGTTTAGCTGTTCTTGAATGGTCAAGACAATTTGAGTTACTGCTTGAATGTCATTAACCAATTGGTTTTGTAAGGAGTTATGAAGTGAAATGGAAGTGGCAATGCCAGCAGCACCTGCAGCCATGCCAGCGGTGACTCCCAAGCCTATGATAAAGGGAATCAATGAGGGCATTATTTTCCTGCGTGTAAACTCAGTCAAATAAATGGGAACGGGTTCTGACCTGGGAAGAATATCAATATGGGGGGAACAAAAAAACAATTATACAGGCTTTAGTCCAATTTCCTCTAAAAAAGAGATATAAGCCATCGTGGCATAAAAAGGAGGGTTTTTTTTGGGGGGGGGACAATATGTCTTTTCCTTCTGTAGGCCAGAAGTGTTAAAAAATCTTCAGCAATCTAAAAAATACTTGGTTTGATTAAAGGTAATATAGTTAATGCATGTGGAATTTTCTGGTAGAACCTCCAGCAGAACCTGGGGAGAATACATATATGGGGAGGCATGGCAAGAGGTGATAACTTCTAACAATTTAGCATTGGGGGGCCAAATACTCAGCCGCATCTAAAGGTATCTCATGGGTGGGACCCATACACAGCCAGGAGCCTTGTGAAAATTCCGGGCGTGTGGTATTTAGCAGCAAAAAGGACCTCTTAAGGATGTCTAGTATTAAGGAGAAGGTCCCAGAATGCACCGGATCCAATTGGGCAACAATAGAGGAAAAAAATTGGGAGGAATTAACAACCTGTTGAATAAGAACCTCAGCGGGGGAGGCAGTAGGTTTGGGTATCCAAACCTTTTAATTTGTACGAACCCATAAGGGTCTCGCCCTCGGCCATCCACCCATATTCCTGCTGTTAGTCCTGATATCCACTTGGGATTCAATGGGTCAGTAATTGTATACTTGACCGGGTTACAGCCACCTGTAAAACATTTTTTGCCCGTAGGATGCAACAACTCCAAATTAGAGCTGAGGGACCCGGAATGTTCATGTGGGAAGGACCAATAAGGGCAATACAATTGCCTGCTTGACTGGCCAGATGCTTCCAGCAAATATATTTATGATTTGTGACGTAACTCTGTTCCCAGATGCCACAAGTTCCCCAAATATATTGAACAGTGGGTTTTCAGGCATCCAAGTATAATTCTACTTGGCTATTTTTAAAGCAGGTCTTATTCAACAGTTGTGGGAGGTCAAACTCTATTGCAAAAACTTGAAATTCCCAATGACCGGAGTCAGCTTCAATAATGGCATCTGGAACCAGCATCAGCAGGTGGAGGATCATCAAATTTTTCAGTGGCAACAGCATGTGAAACAACCAAGGGTGGATTCTCAGGGTTCTCTTTTCCCCTGGAAGATGGGTTAGTTAGTCTTGTTATCAACTGGTTTAACAAGGCTTTCTGGAAGGCATCGAGCTGCGCCCTCTTTATTGTCAAATATATAGGCAGACCCGCGGCCCCAAATTAGTACCGGGTCAGGACCTTTCCATTGATGGGTTAGGGGATCTTTCCAAAAAACAAAGAGTAGCATAATTTTGACTTGTTTGTGGATGCCAGAGCCGATCAGCTGCAGATTTTCTGTTAATGTCCAAGCTTAGGAAATTAATAACAAACAAGGCATGATGAAGGATGTTTTCTAGAGCTCTTTTTATAGGGTAAAGGTTCCCCGTTTTTAATTTTTGAAGTGTATTTTTTAAAGTTTGGTGAGCCGGTTCAACAATGTCCTGACCTTGAGGGTTATAAGGGATCCCAGTAATATGTTTAATTTGTAACTGGTGGCAAAATTGTTGAAAGTTATTTCCAGTATATCCAGGGTCATTATCGGCCTTAATAACGTTGGGTTTTACCATAACAGTTAAGCAGGCAAGTACGTGGGCAATAACATTTTTAAGGGCTTCCCCGGTGTGAAGGCTGGCAAAAATAAAGCCACTAGATGTATCAATGGTAACATGAATATATTTAAGACTGCCAAAATGTGGAATATGTGTAACATCCATTTGCCAAATTTCATTGGGCACCAAACCCCTAGGGTTAACACCTAAATGGGGAATATGCAAAAGTGACACAATTATGATATTGTTTTACAATTTGCCTCACCTGTTCTCTGGAAAAATTATAAAGAAGGCGCAGTGTTTGAGCATTAAGGTGCTGTAAAGAGTGAGCCTCTTTTGCCTGAGATACAGGATCATGTTCCACCAGTAAAACAAGCTGAGTTGCTTGATCCATTACATTATTGCCTTTTGTTAAAAGTCCAGGGAGGCCTGAATGAGCACAAATGTGTCCAATAAAAAAGGGGCAAAGTCTGGCTAAAATATACTGTTGAATCAAAGAAAACAGTGGGGTGGCATTAGTGGTTGGTTTAATATAAGGAACTGTTTCTAGTAAGGGGATGGAATGAGCAATATAGTAACTATCAGTATACAGGTTAAAAGGAACAGTAGATAGTTGAATAAACACTTGTAAAACTGCAAAAAGCTCAACCGATTGTGCCAAATGGTAAGGGGACTGAAGGGAAACAGTCTGAGAATCAATGGTAAAAGCTGCTATACCATTGGAGGAACCATCAGTAAAAGCCAGGAAAGCATGAGATAAGGGTTGAGGGGAAGTTTGTGTGGGGAAAACAAAGGACTGATATCTTAAAAACTGGAGAAGTTTGTTAGCAGGGTAATGATTATCAAGGGTTCCTTGAAGGGAAATGGAAGACACAGCCCAATCATCATCATTTTGTATCAACCACTGAATTTGAGTGGGAGAATAAGGCAGTATTATTTTTATCAGGATCTTTGCCAAACATTTTTTTTTACTATGTTCTCTTCCCATTTTGATTAATTCTGTTACCCAGAAGGTGTATGGTGTAAGGACCTTAGGAGGAGAGGCAGGCAAATGTACCCAAAACAAAGGTCCCTCTTGCCAAAAAACTCCAGTGGGTGTAAAGCTGGTGGCACATATAATGTACTGAAGGGGTTTATTATAGGAAATAAAAGTAATTTGTTGATTTGTAATGGCTGTTTCTACCAATCTCAACGCTTCTAGGGCTTGGGAGTTTAATGATCGGCTGGAGGTCGGATTTGGGTCCCCTTTAAGGATATCAAATAGAGGTTTAAGTTCACCAGTAGTTAGTTTAAGGTATGGCCGGAGCCAGTTAATGTCTCCGAGAAGCCCCCGAAAATCATTTAAAGTTTGTAAATGGGCTGTTCTAAGTTGAATTTTTTGTGAAAAAATCCTTTTATAAAAAAGCTCAAAGCCCAGAAATGTATAGGGAGGAGCCAGTTGGATCTTATCCGGAGCAATTTGAAGGCCAGCGTCAGTAAGGGCTTTAGAAAGTCTTTGGGAGCAGTAAAGAAGCTGATCAGGGTCAGGGCCCGCTAAAAGTAAATCATCCATATAGTGAATTAAATATATGGAGGGCCTCTGTTGCCTAAATGGATCCACCACCTGGGCTACAAACTTTTGGCATAATGTGGGACTATTTGCCATGCCCTGGGGTAAAAACCTTCCACTGAAATCATGGCATAGGGCCTTTAAAATTAGTTACTGGTAAACTAAATACAAAATATTCACGGTCCTCAGGATGTAAAGGAATAGTAAAACAGCAATCCTTTAAATCAATAACAATCTTATGGTACCCCGTGGGAATAGCCACGGGTGTGGGAAGTCAGGGTTGAAGGGCTCCTATGGACACCATGGCCTTATTTACTTCTCTAAGATCCTGAAGTAATCTCCATTTTCCTGATTTCTTTCTAATTACAAAAATTGGAGTGTTCCACGGAGATGTGGTGGGTTCAATGTGGCCTGCAGCAAGGTGTTCCTGTATTGTAGCTGTAGTACCTGTACCTGTAGTAGCCGTAGCCAGTTTTTCAGAGGACAAAGGCCATTGATCAACCCATACAGGCTCAGTCCTTTTCCAGGATATTTTGTCTGCATGGAGTACAGGCATGTCAACGGCCCTAGGATAAATTTTTCTAGCCCATACGGAAAGGAATGATTTTTACCTCCACCTGAATGGGTTCTTTAGGGCCTTGAGAATGTTTTCCTAAGCCTTGTCCAGGGCGAAAGCCCTGGTTAAGCATCTGTTGAGTAACCAATTCATTTGGACTATACATTATAAGCTTCATTTGGGATAAAATATCACGTCCCCACAAGTTAACCGGGAGGGTCTCAACCACGTACAGCTGGACTGTGCCCTTATTTTTTGCTCCACCTTCCCAGGTTAAAATTTTGGAGCTCTGTAATGGGTTAGAGGTTTGTCCAATGCCTTTAAGGTGAGTCGTGGAAGGGGTAAGGGGCCAGGATGGGGACCAGTCTCTTTTAGAAATAATTGTAGCATCAGCAACCATATCCATAAGGCCTTCAAATTTTTCCCCATCCAATTTTAGCTTGAAGAGAGGCCGGTCCTGTGTAATCTCCTGGACCCAGTAAGCATCCGAAGACCTAAAGCCTCTGGATCCTCTCTTTTGTGTAAGGCTAGGGTTTGTCTTATCAAGGGGAAGCAATATTAATTGAGCAATTCTTTGTCCAGGAAAAACTTTTGACTGGCCCCTGAGAAGCAGTAGCCAGTAACTTAATCTCTCCCTCATAGTCCTTGTAAATAACCCCAGGCGAAATACTAAGGCCCTGAAAAACAGCACTACCACACCCCAGAATGAGACCAAAGGTGTTTGGGGGCGGTGGGCCAAACACTCCTGTGGAAAGAATCTGATTTCCTAACTCGGGGGTCAATATTGTGTGGGAGGAGGCACAGAGGTCCAATTCTGCACTTCCTGTGGTTGCCCATATGAGGGCGCTGATGGTGCGTGAGGGGTCACTTGGGGGACGAACCTGACAGCTCCAGGGTTCTGTCCTGTTTTGATTTTGCGGCCCTGGGGCAGACCCCGGACAAAGTTTCCCTGTTTGGGTGGTAGGGAATTGCCCTGGATATTGGTTTTGGAGCGACATTCAGAGGCCCAATGTATGACCCGTTTGCACGTTGGGCATAAAGACAGAGTGGGTGGTTTTTCAGCCTTGGGGGTCGTACAGTCCTTTGAAAAATGGCCAGGCTGTTTACAATTAAAGCAGGTTTTAGGTTTTTGGCTCTGAGTAAAATCCTTAAGGGCAGCGCCTATGGCCAGGTCGATGTTGCGCGAGGCGGGGTCAACATTAGAGCAAAGTCTGATAAAGTCAGTAATGGTTTTGCCACGGCGGTGGGGACGTAAAGCCGTTTGGCAAGCAGAATTGGCATTTTCAAAAGCAGGATGTTTAATAAGCTCATTATCAGTTTCTTCCTTTCCCATAAGGCACTCGGCAGCCTCTGTAAGGTGTCCAATGAACTCACTGTAAGATTCATGCGGTCCCTGTAGAACTTTGGCCAAGGAGGTAACAGCGGACCCTTGAGAAGGGAGGTTTTTCCAGGCCCTAAGGGCAGCGTGTTGAATCTGAACAAGCAATCCTGGGGGAAGTTTAGCCTGTTTTTCATTAGTATCAAATGGCTTATTGCCCATCAATTTTTCTATGGTCCAGGACTTAGAGTGACAACCAGCAGATGTGTTACAGCGAGCTATATCCTGGCACCTTTCACCATAATCAGCCTTCCATAAAAGAAAATCTCCTCGTGTTAAAGTAGCCTTGGTTAGCATGGCCCAGTCATTTACTGTAAGCCAGTCCTCACTCAATGATTCCAAAAGAGAAATGGTAAAAGGAGCGGTAGGGCTGTACAAGGAAACAGCATTTTTTAATTCTTTAATATGTCTAAATTTAAGGTGATGGTATTTTTGAGCTCTAATAACCAGATGCTCTCCTCCTTTCTCTTCCCCATTTGAGTCATCACACTTGGGCCCTCCCTCCCGCTCTTCCTCTCTGTCATCTGCCTCAGTCTCTTGATCATCAGATTCTCCTTTTAGATTTTCCGAAATGGCTCTAATTTGAGACCGAGTGACTGGAAAAGCATGAAGGATCTTTTTCTTTTTTGTCATTAATTTTTGTAAATTTGTGTTCCTAATTTCTAGGTCCAGTTTATATAGTTGTAATAGTTGGGCCTTTTCTTTCTTGGCCTGAAGTAGGGCCCTTAAGGACTGGGCTTCACGGGAAAGCTTAACTGTGGCTTGTCTGGTGACCTCCTCAAGATCTGTTGAAGAGGCCAAGGCAGGGGCACAGAAGGGAGGGGCTGTTTTATAGGGAGAAGGTTGCATGCCCAAGGGGTTTAGAGGGGGCCAGTCTGAGGCGTGGTATCTAGCAGCCTCCTCTTCTAAAGTGGCCTAGTCCTCCGGGGGAAGGACAGCATCATTGGGCCTTTGGGATCTGAGGTTAGAAAGAACCGTGTATATAGCTTTTGGTTTTTGTAATTGTGAGTCACTGTTAGCGTCAGGCATTGGTTTGGAAACCGAGGGACAATGAGACGCGACTGAGGGGGGATAGGAGAAGGGTTTTGGGGCAAGGGAGGCCTGACTCCCTGTAAATTTAATTTTTAAAAATTCTTCACCTTCCTTAACCACTCTAGACACATCTTTGTGTTGGTAGCAAACTTGGAGGATCTCATTTATGAGGTTCTAATATGAAAAAGCCTGAACAGGAATCTTTTTGGGGCCAAAAGTTTCATAATAATCCTTATGACAGTCTCCAACATGACCCTACCTTTGTCTATATTGCCTTCCTGAGGAAACCAAGGGCAAATATCCTCCATCAGCATAAAAAATTGAGTTGAATCTTTTTTCTTAACCCGTGTTCCTCGTGCCTTGAGTGAGGCTTTTAGGCCTTGAACAAAAAGTTCATGCTTACTAAGTGTTTGTCCCATGATTGCATCACCTCCCTTACCTTACAGATCTGTATCACAGTCGGGCGTTTCTGCATTGATCAGGATGCAGATCTTCCCTCACAGGCTGGGTGGCCATCCAAGAAGAAGAGAGAGGCTGGTCAATCGGACGACGTTCAGACCAGGACCCATGCTTCGAGCCCCATGTTGGGCACCACCTGCCCCGGCCTGCTGGGTCGGTCAACAAGGGCTCAAAGAGGAACTGACCTGAATGAGAGACGAACCAGACACGAGAAAGGAGACCAAGACAGGGTTCTGATCAAGGTCTCAAACTTTATTTTTTACACAGCAGTATATATACCACGCTGAACAGGGTAATTAGCATCAGCAGGTCAATAGGGTTGCTAGGCATCAAAACTGCAAAGTATATTTTGCAAAAGGTCATAGGTGGGGAATCTTCAGAAGGCGCCAAGCAATGTTGTCAAACAGGACATTGGTAAGTTGTAAGGCTTAACGGCTCTTATGGAAAGTGGTTGCTCCAAGCAATGTTATCAATCAGGGTATCAATAGGCTCCAAGGCTTAACAGCTCTTATCGAAGGTAGTGGCTGTATTTTCTAGCAAACAGCACTTGTATACCACAAAAAACAAAGTTATTATAGTTAAGAATAGATATGTCATCACACCCAGAAGATACATTTTAGTGCATTCTCACTAAAAAGAAATGTTACATGCAGAAATTAATGGATATGATGGAGCTTATCATTACACAATATATAAATAAATGGGATTACCACTCAATACTTTATAAATATGTAAAAATGATTATGTATCTAGGAGCCATTAGCTCATTATTGTAACCCTAGCTACTAAGGAGGCTGAGAGCTTAGAATCATGGTTCAAAGTCATCCTAGGCAGGAAAGTCGACGACTCTCTTATCTCCAATGAGCCACCAAAAAACTGACAGTGGCTCAAGGGGTACAGCACTAGTCTTGAGCTAAAGAGCTGAGGGACAATGTCCAGGCCCAGATTTCAAGCCCCACAACTGACTAAAAATAAACAGTTAAAATAAATATTTTGACATAAGTGTTAAAATATATATTCTAAAAAATTTTACATCCTCACTAGATATACTAGTTTATATAAATATAGAGAAGTTTTTTCTGGATTTAGTTGTCATTGAATTTTGTAAATCACATATTTGTCACTCAATTCATATTTGTATGTTTATATACTTATATACCATAAGTATAATTGAATGATATGTGATAGGCAGTGCTGTTTTAGGAATTTTCCTTGGCTTTTTAACATTAACCCTTCTACCCTAAAATCGATATACCCTCCAACCTTATCATAGGTTTCATCTCGTTGGAGCAGAAAAGTATAAGCTATCATCGTTTTTTGGAACAACTGTAACATTTTAAATGAATTTCACTTAGTTTAAGTTCCAAAACATTCAAGTCATCTTAACCATGCCAGTAATAGCAAAATGTCTTCTGAGCTTTGCAGTCTCTTAAGAGATGAAAATCGTTAATTATACATCTAGTTTTTTCTGCCTAACATCTTATATCTTAGGAAGATCTTTTTGGGTAACCCTGTGTTCCTGACTAGAAGACTGCAACAAAGGCAATAATGAAAATAATTAAGGAAAATATTTGAAAACAATTAAAAAAGCAATCACAGACACTCCTGTAATCACCAGTTTCAATGAGAATATACATTAAAGTAACACGTTTTTGTTGCATTTAAAGAGCAATAATTAAACTTTAATTAGCAGTGAAGAAGGTAACAGAAAACTGTGTTTGAAGACATCTTGACTTTGAACAATTCAATATAAGCGTAATGGATTTATCTTGTTTTTCTGTGGAGTTGCCAAAATAATAGAGAGCAACACCCAAAGGCAGGAAAACACCTAAGCCAAAGCAGTAAACTTTTGTCTATAAAAGAATTGTGAGGGTGTGACTCTTCCAAAGTCAGGCTTGCAAAGAGGAAAGTGTATTTGCTTTGGAGTGAGCAATAAAAAATATAAAAATCCTTTATTAATGTTTTACATATCTTGACTAGGACTTCTCATGTTGGAGAAGAGGAAAGGTATGAAAATTTTCAGGATTGTTTGACTATTCCCGAAGATCATTCTTATTTATCAGCTATGGCCTGGGTTACACTTAGTATCCTGCTTGTTTAAATTTAGAAGCATTATTTGTTTCTGAATTAAAAGCTGCAAAGCCTTGAGTATTAATACAGGGTCATTTCCTAAGAGGTGAAAGTTGCTGTTTAAACAAACCTAAAATATCAAAGACAGCATAGTGAAAACTATTTTCTAGCTATATGACAATCTGTGGTGTAGATTTTGTTTCACATTTTTCCAGGGGACTCATTTTTGTTATCTTCTTTTTCAACATCTAGTGTTCCTATAATATTCTGTACCATCCTGGGATGACTATAACTTTACTGGATTCTTTAATTTCTCTGTTTCTGTATTACCTTTTTTAATTACTTTAGAAACTCTAACTCAAACATGACATAAATTATCTTTATAATATTAGCAAACAGATTTCATTTCCCATATTCTTAACCTAGCCTTCTACATAACTTTGGTACTTAGTGATCCCCAAATGTGAAAATAAAGATAGGGAGCTTCTTATTTAGATATTATTTAGTATTTCAAGACTTCATTAATGCAAGGCCCTTAGTAGTATGTACATCATACATGTGTACTAAGCTGGTGGCAACTTTTTCTTATTCTCAGAAACTAGGAAATGTGGTCTCCCTGTAGTTATATTAGGAAAAGTCTGTAGTTGAATTAATTTACTAAACCAAATCTGCTGTAAAGTATTTCTACAAGTTATTTGGCTTAAATAATCCGTATTTACCATTTTACAGTTCTAAAGGACATAAATCTAAAAGAAGTCTCACTAGATTAAAATAGAGACACCCACAGAGCTAAAATATTTTTCAAATGATTCTAGTGTAAAAGGCATTTATCTCCTATTCTGCTTCCCAGAAATTCAGAATCTGGATTGTTATTTTTTCCTTCATCTTCTAATGTAGCATCTTTACATCTTTCTGATGGTTCTTACCTAATCATGTCCCTTTTGAACTACCCCTGGGACTTTTAACTACCTTTGAGTATACTTCCCCCATATGATAATTATTCAAATTTGTGCTTCTTGGGTAATGAGAGGTTATAATTTTACAAACATATATATAATGCAAATCTACATTTCAAGGACTAGGTATGTGGGAAAGATAGATATTCTGTGAAGGTATTTGGTATGTACAATGAATGTGTAGCATTCTTTCTACTATAACCTGTTATCCTTTCATTAACCTGAACAACATATTTCTTCAATGAAATATAACTAGAAAAAATTTAGTCCCTGAAAGCAATTAATCCTGATTAAAACATTGTCATGTACTAGAAATCCTAAATGCCTGAAGCAGTTCTGGCACTATCACTTTTTATATATTCTGAATACAATCTTCTCTTTTCAAGAGCATTTGGTTGTTATTATTTTGGAATTATGGTTAATATTTATTTGACTGCTATTTTTAAAGAATGCATCACCCAATACTGGTTTTCTTTTTCTAAATTTTGGGTCTAATCTATTTTTGAAAGAAAGGCAGCCATTTGAATTACATGAACTGCTTATTGAAGTTGAATCAGCATGGAGAGGAAAAGAAGAAAGTAGATGACTTTGTGGGTATATCACATTAAAAATATATCTACAAGCGATTTATCTTAAAATCGTCTATTTTTCATTATGTTTAGATTCTGATATAATTTAGTCTCTCAACTCACACATTGTTAATGCAGTCTTATTTCATGCCTCCCAAAAACAAACAACAAATTACTATTTATTTTTAAATTATCATTTATTTAAAAAACTATATTTTAAAAAATTAGTTGAGGGAAATGGTTTATTAGATATTTAGAGTCATGTTCATACTCTAAGGTGGAAGCCAGAAAGGGAAAAAAAATCCTGTTATTATTCTTCCTTGAGCCACTCTGATTTAATTCATCTGTTTCTGAAAGAATGAAATTCTTGATTTGAAGCCTTTTGGTTGATATCCACAATGTGTCATTCTTCCTTTATTAATAGAATTTGGAGAAAGGATGAGAATTCACACTAGAAATAGGAGAAGAGGAAAAGAGAAGAAGAAATCTAGATATTTTATTCATCCTCATCACAATCACAAGGTCTGGATAATGATAATAGATATTAGATACAATGCTCTAGAGTGATTAAACCCATCTATAGAAAAGATAACCCTACAAGTGATCACATAGAGAATGCTTATTTATAAAATATTATAATAATTTCCAACAGGAAATTTTATCTATTTGTTAAGTTCTTGGTTAGGATTTGTTAAATTCTGGTGTGCAATAGTCAACTATCATAATGGTATACAAGGATGGTAAGAAACTAACATCTTAATATCACATTCTAATATTAGCTTAATTCTGCCTGTGTTATATGTATGAGGCTGAATTTGAGTTTTGCTTCAATTTCACATGCTATCTTCTTCCAGTATATAAATTGAAGGAAGACTCCCTCTGAAATATGCTATTATTATGGCTAAGGGAAAACAAGTCAGCTTTTAGACACAGACAATGAGATAGAAATCTTCACCTAGAAATAGTCTTTCTCCAATTCTGGTTCACTTTTGTAAACTGAAGTAAGTCACATAACCCATTTTGACATTGCAGGTAGAGGTAAATCTCACCTACAGAAGCTGATGCAAGACATAGAGTAATATACCAAGATATGCAACACTTGAGATAAAGAGAACTATAATACAATCAATCATACTTGTGCTCACATGTCTCTGCAGGAAGGAAGGTATTATGTACCTTTGTTTCTAAAACTACTGAGATCTTCAAATCATGTCTTTTATGCTTGGATGTTACAGGAATTAGAGAACATTTTGATACTGAGACAGCATAAAATCTCAAAGAAAGCTGGACTAATCATTTCAATACTACCTTTTGTTCTCTAAGAAAATAAACCATTTTATAGACAATATTTTATAATTTCTTACCTAGTATCTTTTCTTTTCCAGAATTGATTTTGTTAATATATGTGACTATCCACCAGAATAAATATCTTCATTTATATGCATCTTGTGCAGACAGCAAGTGAATTAGATGTAAGTGTGAGTTCATCAGTAGCACTTTTTAAAACTGCAAAAAATCGTTTAAATAGGCATACAAGTGGACCAATTGCAACAATATACAAGTCGATATGTCAAAAAATGAACTTTACAACTTTGGTGGGGGAGGTAGAGGGGAGGATTGGGTTGGGGTGCGGGGAGAGGATGGGAAGGGATGGGAAGGGTAATCAAAGGAGGAGGCTACAATGCTTGATAAGAAATGTACTCATTATCTTGCCCATGTAATTGTAACCCTTCTGTAAAGTATTTTCACAATAAAAAAATATTATAAAGAAGAAAAATAAATAAATAAAACTGCAAAAAATTTGTACACGAGCTAATATACATATTTTTCCATCATCACCTACCAAATCCTCCTTCTTCCTTCCAAGGAAACATACCCAATTAATAAAAAGTCATAGATATTTGGCTTTTGACCTTGAAAATGGAAGCAGAATGTTATAGATGTCTGAGATGAGCGTTAATAGTGTTTTACATAGTAATGTCACATGCAACAACCCTATGAGTCCTGCAGGTCTTAACACTACTTCCTTAGTGATGTAATAGGAATGTCAGCTTCATTGGATGTAGTATTGTTTTCCACTTCCTTTCCTACCAACTGACCTACATTATAATACATATTATGGATGTGTTCTCTTCTTTTTCTGATAAGATTTGCTAAGTGTCTGTCAATTTTGTTGATTTTTTCGAAGAACCAACTCTTTGTTGTGTTGATACTTTCTGTGTTTTTTTTTTAATTCTAATTCATTTAATTCTGATTTAATTTTAATTATTTGTTTCCATCTACTGGATTGGGGTTTATTTTACTGCCCTTTTACAAGGAGGCTCAGATGTCTCATTCAATTGTTGGTTTCAGATCTCTCCAATTTGTTGATGTAAGAACTGACAGCTATAAACTTGCCTCTGAGTACTGCCGTTGCTGTTTCACAGAGGAGCTGGTATTTTGTGTGCTCATTTTTGTTGAATAATATGAACACTTGAATTTCCATTCTAATCTCTTCCATTAACCAATCGTGATTCAGCAGTGTGTTTATCCGGCTCTTTGCGTTGTTTCAGGACCCTCTTTGGTGGTTTTTAGTGTTGAGTTCTAATTTTATTCCCTTGTGTTCCGAGAGAATGCAAGGTATAAATTCAATGTATCTGAATATGGACAAGTTTGCTTTGTGGCCTAAAATGCCGTCTATTTTGGAAAATGTTCCATATGCTGCTGAGAAAACCATGTATTCTGATGTTGCTGATTGAAATATTTGGTAGGTGTCTGTTAAAGCTAATTGATTTATGCAGTTGTTTAGGTCCGCTGTTTCCCTTTTGAGTTTTTGCCGAGTTTATCTATCTAGTGGGGAAAGTGGTGTGTTAACGTCCCCTACAATTAATGTCCTTGGATCTATGTGGGATTTGAGGGAAAATAGTGTTTCTTGGATAAATTTGGGTGCTCCGTTGTTTGGCGAAAAGATATTTAGAATTGTAATATCCTCCAGAAGGAGATTTCCCTTAATTAGTGTGTAGTGACCTTCTTTATCTCTTCTCACTAGTTTTAATTTGAAGTCTATTTTATCTGATATTAGTATTGCAACTCCCAATTGATAATGGGGGCTGTTTGCTTGGTAGATTTTGTTCCAGACTTTCATATTGAAAATGTTTTTGTTTTTATGGGCAAGACATGAATCCTGAAGGCAGCAGATGGAAGGATCTTGCTTTTTAATCTAACTAGACAGTCTATGTCGCTTAATTGGAGAGTTAAGTTCAGTAATGTTGAGATATAGGACTGAGAGGTATTAGGGAGTTCCTGCCATTTTATCCACCTTCTTGGGGGCTAAGGCAACTGAGTTCTTCCTATGCTTCTTGGATTCTCAGTTTGGATTTAGTTTCTTAGCCTTTATTGTGGTCTTGTTGGTTTTCTATGTGTAGGACATCTTTAAGAAACTTTTGTAGGGCTGGTATAGTGGAGATAAATTATTTCAATTTTTCTTTGCTATGGAAGGACTTTCTTTGACCTTGGGTTATGAAGGAGAGTTTAGCTGGGTATATTATTCTTGGTTGATATTTGTTTGTCATTAGGGCATGGCATACATCATTCCAAGATCTTCTTGCTTTAATTGTCTCTGCTGAGAAATCTGAGGTGATTCTAATTGGTTTCCCTTTATAGGTGATTGATCTTTTCTCCTTGACAGCTTTAAGGATGTTTTCCTTGGTCTGAATTGATCCTGCAAGGATTATACTGTGAGAGTGGGATGTCCTGCTTAGGCCAGGTCTATTTGTATTTTTAAAAGCTTCTTGTATCTTAATAGGCCTATCTTTTTGCATTTTTGGGAAGTTCTATGCTAGGATCCTGTTAACCAAATTTCCTAGACCATTAACTTCTATTTCTAGGTGCTCCTCTACACCCATTATCCTCAGATTAGGCCTTCTGATGGTGTCTTCCATGTGTTCAATAGATCTAGCATATTTCTTGGATTTTTCTTGAATGGTTGTATGTTCTTTCTCTATAATACCTACGCTGTCTTCACTCCCCGAGATTCAATCTACTATCAAGACTTTCAACTTTGTTATTTATTTATTTTCCTTCTAGTTGGTTGGCTTGGATGGCTTCCAATTCTTTGTTGGAGGTTTGTTTTAGATCTTGTATTAACTTCTTTACTTCCTTAATTTAGTGTTCAGAGTTTATTCTCGTCTCTTAATTGGTTGGTTATGGTTTCCTTGGACTATCATTCCTTCTGTTGGGTTCCAGTTAGCATTCCCTTTGTGGACTTCCTGACTTCTTTCAGCTCTCTATTTATGGATTCCATGGATGCCTTTAGTGATCTTTGTGTATTCTCATCCCGTTCTCTCAATTTCTGTATCACTCTTTGATTAGCTTCGTTATGTTCACTCAATTCCTGTAGTTCTTTTTGAGTGTTCTCAGCCTCCTAACACCATTCATGACTTTCTCTTTGTCTCCTCTATGCCAGCTCTCACAATTCATGTCTATCTCTTTGACTGATAGCCTGCTCACACCATTGTTTTATTTCTCTTTGATTGTTCTCAAGCTGCTCATACAATTCCTGTATCAATCTTTGAGTAGCTTCCTCAGGCTCATGATATTCCTGTATTGACCTTTGGTATGTCTTCTCTCTCTCTCTCCCTATCACACTCACACAAAGTCTTTGCAGGTTTTCAATCTTTTCATTTACCATGATTACCAGTAGTGTTTGTAGAGCTTTTTGGAAACTCTCCTCTGGATTATTCATTTCCTGTTCTGTCCCCTGATTACCATGAGTGGGAGTTGAGATACCCAGACTTACCATTTTTCTTGTGTTTTTCAGGTTTGTTCTGCCCATTTGGGTTGAATGTAACACCAGTTTTGCGCTAGAACACTATCTTAAGGCAAGAATCAACCAAAGTCTGCAGTTGCACAGTAAAAAGTCTGCAGATACAATCTAGTTCAACAGATATATCTATTCAACATCAAACAACTATGTATTAGTGTGCTGTGAACTGCAAAGAAGTATTTGGCAAAGCAGACATTATTAGGTTAAGGGAGATATGTGGGTAAAAATAGGAATAGAGGGATGTGGAAATGTAGAGGGAGAGTTAACTTGACTAAATCCTAATATCAAAGTGGGCAATACGTTGGATAGAATGGTAGTAGAGAGAGAGAAAAAAGAGAAAAAAAGGGGCAAGAAAAAATAGAAAAAAAATTAAAAATTAAAAGTGAAACACTTATAAATTATGCAAATTAACAATGTAATATTCAGAGAAGAATGGGGATAGGATAAGAGAAGGGGAGGGATAGAATGAGATGTGAAAATCTTAAAAATAAAAATGCTTAAAATATTATATAGGTATATAGAGGTAATACTGCTATTAAGGAACTTAAGTCTAAGAGGTATTGAACTGAGTAATAAATTTCTGGATTAAGTGTGTACAAAATGGGGGATAAGGTCTAATAATCGACTATGGGTATATCTGAGGGTGAGCAGAACAGCAATTAAGTCACACAAAGAAGAACGAAAGAGAAGAAAAAGTGAAAAGAATGAGAAACAAAGAAAGAAAGAAAGAAGGAAAGAAAGAAAGAAGGAAAGAAAGAAAGAAAAAGAAAGAAAGAAAAGGATCAAAAGTCCGTAGAGCTAAACAAAAAAATGAATAAAAAGCAAAAAAAGAAAAAAATCACACACACACATATACCCTTAAAATGAAAAGTATAAGAGGAAGAAAAAAAGAGTTAATAAAAAAATTTTTAAAGATAAAAATTAAAAATTTTAAAAAGTTTAAAAAAATTATAAAATGTACAAGAAAAGAATTCTTTGATATTTTTGGGGTGGATGGGTAGATCCTGTATCTCCCTTGTGTCTGTAACTGTCTCTTGTTGAGTCTCTGGCCTGCTTGTGGTGTTTGATTTTCCTGTGGCTTGGTTGGTTTCTTAAGTCAGTTTGTTTGAGCAGGCAGAAAAATGCTCTGCTTTACCCAGAATTTTGTGATCCTCCTCCCAGGCTAGTTCAACGAGAAAGAGATCTGCTTTGAGTTTCACAAAAGAGGGAGATGGCTATTTCTTCTAGTTTGGAGATGCTGTGATGAGGCTAGTTTCTGGTGGGGTGGAGGCCTTTTAGAAAACAGTAGCTTTTCCCTGAGGGGCTAGCTTCTGAGACACTGACAGAGCCCAGCTTGGAGCCGTTCTCAGGGTTTATGTATACTGAATGTCAATTGATTGTCAAGGTTACTATAGGGAGGGGCAGCCTCTGACTCTGTTTACCCAGTGAAGAAAGCCACTCCTGGGGCTGGTGGAGCTTGCTCAGCTGTGCTGGGTGACTTTTCGCTGAGTGTAGCTGAGCCTGGAATGACAGGATAGGTTCCTGTGACTTGCTAAATGACTCTTGTTTTCTTTCAAAGCCTGAGTTGGAGCTAGCTGCTCAGCCAGGCCTTTGTCAGTATCAAAGATGGAGATCTCTGGTATTGGGGTTGGGAGGGGTGGTCTTATTCCTCTGCTCTCTGAGAAGGAGCGAGGATGTCAGGCTTCTACTCATGCCAGAGTCTTGGTTCTTGGGTCATCTCTGGTCTGCAATCTGCAGGATGAAGATGTCTGCTCCTTATCAGTTCTTGCTGGTGTTGAGTAGAATCCACTCACCTGCTGCATTTGGCGTCGTTGTCCTGGACTCTCTGTGTTGCAGGTATGGTGGCTACGGCCGCCGCGTGTGGCTGCTGACAAGTGCGCAGATCTGTTTCCTTGCCTGGATTTTCCCTCTTTGGCCTAACTCTCTGTACTGGGATGGCACACTTGGTGTGATTCTCTGGCTTAGGACTGTTCACTGGAGCACTAAAACTGCTTTCTATGTGAGAGCTTGTTTAGCCTCCAGCTTCTCCTCTGCCATCTTCCCGGAACTCCTGTATTTATTTTTATTTTGTCAAGCCCTGAGCTTGAACTTAGATAGTGGCAGTTCTGCCCCAGGTTTGATCACTCTAGGCAGGGATGCAGCCACTGGACCCACAGCCAAACCTGGGTTCCTGGGTCCATTGGGACCAGCCATTGGGCTGACAGGAAAAAAAATTTAATGCAAAACAGAAAAAACACTAGCAATTTGCAGATGGCTGCCAATTTTACATTTTTTTCTTTGCTAGGTGACCATCCTGGGTCTGAATGACATGGTTGAAAAATGTTGGTAACCTGGCATTGCTGAAAGCTGGCAGGCTACCAGGGAAGTCATAGGCCAACACAGCAACATAGGCCCTGTGTTTGAAGCCTGGTCCTGACCCCTAAGAGATCCAAAGAGTCTCCTTCATAGTCATAGGAATACCGATGGAAGATTATGAATGGCAAGGTTGAATTAGTTATTTCTGAATACTACTATACAATTAGAGTGATTTTAGGAGGCCAATTGATTTTAATGTGTGCTTTTGACACATTCAAAGAATACTATTAATTACATGTATGCTATAGTTTCAGGACAATGGTTGATTTAATTAATAATTCATTAAGGCTGAAAACAATAATATTAATTACATGAAGGCATAATAAATACCCAAGAATTGGCAGCAATGTAGCCTATATAGCTGAAAAATGTGTAGACATTTCCGGCACTCTATAATGATCTATATTTAATTGTGTACTACAATCTGCATGTCAATGTGTTTTTATTTTGTCAACTCCTAAATCTCAGGTGATGGAAATGCTAGTCAGCTCAATATGCTCCAGGCTGGCATGCTGACACTTACCCATTAATGAATTGGGCCTTGTAGACTGTGAGTTCAGATGCCAGCACTAACAAATTTGAATCATAGAGTAAGAAGCCCATGGTGATACGTTTTCCTTTTCTGTGAAAGTCCTGAGTGTCAGGTGTGAAGTTTCATACATAGGCAAAACTATATCCTATGTAATAAATGTAATAAATATTTCATGTGTAATAAGTCAATAAATAAGTGGTAAATAAATGAATAAAGCAAAAAATGAGTAACTACACTATGTGCAATATGTGGTCAACATACGGGGCTCAATCTCAGGGCCTAAGAACTGCCTGGCAGCTGAATTGGCTAGAGGCTGCTGTGCTGACAGTCACCCATTCACGAACTGATCCTTCTAGGCCCTGAGTTTAGATCCCAGAACTGCCAAACATGTAATTGTGGAATGAGAAGCTGAGCGTGAAACATGTTTTCTTTGTCTTTGAAAGTGCTCGGTGACAGGTAGGGTGTATAATTCAGATGCAAATCTATATGCTATGTAATAGGATGTAATAATGTAAAAAATGTCATAAGTAGAAGAATTGTCATTACAATAAATGAAAAACAGATTGAATTAGTAGGGAATCATTCTAGGATGAAATTAGACACAAAAATTATAGGACGTGGATTAAGTTTAATATTTTATTAAGCATTAACAGAATAAAAATTTCATGGAAACATAAATATCTAATAATTAGTAGTAATACATGATGCATAATTTAATAATATACAGGTATCTGTCTCATTCTATAAAGTACATAATTAGATGTAGGTATGTACATACATATGTGATAAACAATAACAGGATATTGAGTAATTTTAATTAATGCTTTATTAATTGTTAACTGGGACACATCATTAAATGGAGACATAATTTAATACCTAATAATTGGTAGTAATACTATCTATAATTTAATATTATGCAGACATCTCTCTTTTTGTGTATATAATTTTTATATACAACAATCTCTGTCTATTTATATCTCATTCAATCCTGTGGCTCAATGGTTGAATGCTCACCTAGGAAGCACGAAGCACTGGGTTTGATTCCTCAGTACCACATAAATAGAAAACCCAGAAGTTCTGCTGTGTTTCATTCAATTGTGTGCTAGCCTTGAGCACAAACCCTTAGGAACAGGGTCAAAGCCCATACTCAAGCTCCAGGACTGCCGCCAAAAAAGTAGAATGTTCTAACTGCAACTATAGAAGGGCAAGAAGGACAGGACTTCAAAGACCTCATCACAAGGCAATCTAGGAGTCTGGTGCTGACAGCTGCCACCTAACCTGACTTAGCCAGATGTAAACTGCTGCAACCCAGATCCATGGGTTATCCCCGTCATCCTGGTTACCCTGGCTTATCCCCACATCCTGGGTGCTCAGGGGCTTTAAAACATGGCAGGAAGTCTGCTAGAATCTTTGAAATATGGCTTGAAGTGGTAGAGCTCTAGCCTTGAGCAAATGTTATTAGAATAGTATCCTCATGTTTAGAGTTCAAGCCCCATGGCTAACCCTCCCCGCCTCCCAAAAAAATAAAAGCACCACACTAAACCATTAGATGTGAACTTGTGTGGTTTGTGGAATGTTCCTCAAAAAATGGTGATACTGATAAAAAGCACCCTAATTCTAATGAAAGCTTGTGGAATAGAGCTAGGTGCTGAGTCCATCACAGGGTGCAGTTTGCTGCATCCTGCATTGGGTGCTGTGTGCGGAGTCTTTCAAAGGATGCTGTGTGCTGAGTCATGCAAAGAGTGCAATGTGCTGTGTCCTTCACAGGGTGCATTCTTTCTTCGGGTCCTTGTAACATCTCCACAAATGAGATGATTATGCAGACAAGAATATGGAGGCTCATTTATGTCCCCATGGCAGGGACAAAGATGTATTACTGAGGACTAGTAAGTTGTCTCCTGCAGACAATTGTTTTGTTTTGTTTTTTCTCATTCATGAACCTTGAACTCAGGGTCTAGGTGCTGGCCCTTACCTCTTGGGCTTATAACTAGCACTCCACCACGTGGAGACAAGGATCCCCTTGTAGCAGAGGCTACAGCCTAGGGGTCTATAGCTGAGGTCTGTCATCCTGCCTTCTCAGGAAGCTGAGATCTGAGGATCTGGGTTCCAAACTATCCCAGACAAAAAAGCCTATTATCTTCAATTATCTCCATGAGCCTATTATTTCCAATTCACCACTAAGAAACCCGAAGTGGAATCTGGGTGCTTGTTGTTCATGTCTGTCATCCTAGCTACCCAGGAGGATGAGATCTGAGGATCATGGTTCAAAGTTAGCCTGGGCAGGAAAGACCTTGAGACACTTAGCTCCGATGGACCCTCCAAAAAGCTGAAGTGTTGTTTGGCTCAAGTGGTAGAGCACAAGACTTAAGCAGAAGAGCTCAAGGACAGTACCCAGGTCCAGATTTCAACTCCTACAACAATAAAGAAAAGATAGAAACAAACTAACAAACCTGAAGTAGAGGGCTGGGAATGTGTAGAGTGTAGAGTGTTTTGCATATATGAAACCCTGGGTTTGATTTCTCAGGACCATATCACTAAAAAGAAGCCTGAAGTGTCTCTGTGGCTCAAGTGGGACAGGGGTATCCTTATACAAGAGAAAATAGGTACAGTGCTCAGGACCTGAGTTCAAATTCCAGGAATGGTGTATGTGAATGTGCACACGCGGGCTCACACACACACACACACACACACACACACACACACACACACACACACACTCACAGACTAGAAGTGATGCTGTTAGACAAAATGGTAAAGCACCGGGCTTCTACACTGAGCTCATGGTCAGCACCCCAGCCCTGCTTTCAACCCCAAAACCTAGCCAGCCAGGGCCCAACTAGGAGAGGTCAAATGTTTCAAAACCTGAAGAACTTTACGAGCCCTAGATGACAGGAAGCTTTGTGATATCAGGTATGTGCTTGGATTTCCCAAGCTTCCAGAAACCTAGGAGAGGCATCATAGGCCCATCGTCATCCTCAATGAAACTTTTCATGAGTTTCAGTGCCTTAGTTGTCTGCCAGAAGGACTGCTGAATTATATTGAGCACTGTATCTGAACACGGGAATATAGTCTCACAATGGCAGGATAAGTGCACAGGACTTGGCCTGCCACGGGAGGTGGCACAAATGGCTTCCTGTCAAACCAGAGCAATGGGGAAAGAAATAGATTGTGCTAAAAATAGACCTTTTATCCTGAACTTCAGAGCCCACCCACACTCATTCTCACTATCTGACACAGATGGAGTTGTTTGTTACACTGCTGTACAGAACTTAGGCCTTTTGTCTGCCTGTCCAGACAATGAGAGAGACTTCTTCCAGCAGGCCTGGGATGCAGAGAAACCCTCAGGCTATACTGGAAACAGTGAGGGGAGTCGCAGAACATGCACTGTCATGAAATCAGTCTCTGTTATGAAATCATTTTATTGGATACAAATTTTCTAGATCGGTGCCATTCATCATACCTACTCTGGAGCTTCACCTATAGGAATAATACATACATACACAAAGATATGGAAGTACAGGTTCTTTTTGAGGGGGCAGGTCCTGGTATTGAACTATGAGCCTAAGCATTGTTCCTGAGATCCTTTTGCTCAAGGGTAGTGCATTAACCTTGAATCAAAATCCCACTTCTGGCTTTTTCTGTGATCTCTTAGAAATAACAGTGTCATAGACATTCCTACGCTGGCTGGATTCAAATTCAGATTCTCTACATCTCAGCCTACTAAGGAGCTGAGATTACAATGAGAAGCCACTGGCACCTTCTTTCTTTTCTTCTTCATTTTTTAATCTGGAAACCTGACTTCTTAACAGGGTCATACCAGTGTTATGAATTTATAAGTTAACTACCCAATGTCCTTTATAGCTGCTTTCTCTAATAAAGATTTTCTCTCCTCCTCTTACCATCTGTTCATAGGTTTGAAACCAAAAGTCAGAAATGAGTGTCACAGGATTTGGGAGCAAATGTCCACAGGACATGCCAGCTCTGCCAGTTAGCATTGAGCTACAACAATTTACTGTCTCAAGATGGGCGGACCAAAAGCTAGAGCGATCCTTATACTGTCTGCATTGCTTCTTTTGCCTACAAAATGATCTAATAATTAGGAGTGTTGTGTGTCTCCAACCTTAAGTATCTAGAATACACTAGAAGCATCTTAATGCATTTCTTTTCTCTAGTGCCTCTTGAGATTTAGACTACAGGTTTGTGTGGAGGGGCTCCTTGGTGAGTCCCTGAGGAAAGCCGCTTGAAATCTTTTTGGGAGATCACCCTTCAAAGTCAGCCTTAGCAGGAAGTCTGTGAGACTCTTATGTCCAATAAACCACTAGAAAACCAGAAGTGGAGCAGTGGCCCAGAAGGTAGGGATCGAGCTTTGAGAGAGAAAGCTGAGCAGGAGAAACAGGCTAGACCAGGCAGGAAAGCCTGGGAGGCACTTATGTCCGATTCACCACCAGATGGCTGGTAGTGGAGCTGTGGCAGTGGTAAAGCTGCAGCCTTGGGGAAAACAGCTGAGGAACGCATCAGACCCTGAGTTTAAGCCATGGGATAGCCTCAAAAAATTTTTCAAAAAGAGAAGGCCACGTTTATGTATCAGTGCCCTACTTATTTATGTGTGTATATTACCTCCCTGAGTTCAAACACACTGTATGCAATGATGCTTCTTTTATTCATTTATTTTTCAGATATAATCCTTGCGCCTACTGCATCATCCTCTTCATATCAGGACCATTGCTTTCTCTTCCAGGGTTCCAGGCCTGTGTCCTTATATGATGCGCACTGAAGATCTCAGCACTCTTTATTAGCATTTTATTATGAGGACAATGCAGGAACAGTCACAAATCAGGCAGGGGAACAGAAAATAGGATTTTTTAGAAGTAACCAGTCTTCAGAAAATTAAACTTGGGGACATAAAATGGTAGCATACTTACGTAAAAACTACCATTAAGAAAAATATGAGGGGTCTGGGAATGTGGATTAGTGAGAGAGTGCTTGCCTAGCATGCAAGAAGCCCTGGGTACGATTCCTCAGAAGCACATACACAGAAAATGCCAGAATTGGTGTTGTGGCTCAAGTAGTAGAGTGCTACAGACAGTGCCCAGGCCTTAAGTTCAACCCAAGACCTGGCAAAGAGATACCTAGGTAGGTAGGTAGATAGATAGGAAGAGAGAAAGAAAGAAAGAAAGAAAGAAAGAAAGAAAGAAAGAAAGAAAGAAAGAAAGAAAGAAAGAAAGAAAGAAAGAAAGAAAGAAAGAAAGAAGGAAGAAGGAAGGAAGGAAGGAAGGAAGGAAGGAAGGAAGGAAGGAAGGAAGGAAGGAAGGAAGGAAGGAAGGAAGGAAGGAAGAAAGGAAGGAAGGAAGGAAGATGATAGATTAATGTTTGGACGTCAGGAGAAAAGAAGGGAACACTTCCCAGTCAGGAGGCCTTTTGCAGTGTGCCTTCACATAACCCCAGAGCAGGAAGACTGTCTCTTTCCCACTTCTCAGGCAACCAAGGGCCCCAGAGTCAAGAGGGCAGAGCTAGGTTCTAACTCATGTGCTTGGAGACAAAATAGAAACAGTCCTGCCTCTAGTTAGTCTGGGGATTTGCATTAATTATGTGGAGAATGAAGGAAGGAGAATGAAATGGCAGAGACAGAAGGGTCTTCAAATCTGATAGATGGAGAGTCAAAAACCCACTCCCTAAGACCAGCGTGCAGGGTTTTTTTTACTCTATTCCTCCCCTCTCCCCCAGTAACTGGCTCTCTATTGGTAACCTAACGGTAGCCTGAGGCTCCCTTCACATGAGGGAGGAAGGTTAATTAGTCATTGTTTGAAGAGGCTGAGTAAAGCATGACCCTGGTGTAACTTTATCAAATGTTGCAGGTTTTCCCCATTGCTGCTTGTGCCTGGAATAAATGAAGTGGTTTTGCAGCTCACTTCCCTGTTGAGTGTATACATTCTGCCTCCTAATCCTGTAGGCCTGGTCTCTGCACCTAGCCTGGCTTTTGAAACTGTTTTCTGTCCTTCAATTACAGAGTTACACTGGAGTTCTTCCTGCTATCAGAGCTAGGGCTTGGATCCTGAGAACTTCATTTGAATCCAGGACAGGTCAATAATGTTTCTTTCCTTCTTCTATAGCTCGAGAACTCCAAGAACATTTAATGTGCAAGTAAATTCTCATCACCAAGGGAAACACAGGAAGCTCTTGAACATCTGACCTTTCAGAAGTGGAAGTCATTTTGTCATAGATTTCCTCCCTTGGCTGGCTTCACCCTGTGATCCTGAGACCTCAACCTCCTGACCTAGGGTGATGGGCATGAGCTACTTGTGCTCTGCTAGGTTCAGAACTATAATGACATTGACAATACAATTCAACTGCTTATCACAAAGGGCTTGTGGAGCATAATAAGCCTTTTAACCTTGGACTTTTAAGAACCCTATAGGACACAATATTACAATGCTACAGTCTGAGAGGATGGGCATATGTATGTGCTACACTTGAACCTTGAGCTCTGACTCCAATTCTGGTGTACATCAGTGTTCATCTTCCAAAGAATGTTCTCGTAATTAGCAAATAGGAAAAGTATTTTAATTAACCCTCACTTTTTTTCCAGTTGTGAGTCTCGAGCTCTCGTCTGGGCACTGATCCTGAGCCCTTCAGCTCAAGGTGAGCACTCTACCACTTAATCCAAAATGCTAGGTGGGTTCTTTCGGTGGTTCACTGGAGATAAGAATCTAACAGGCTTTCCTTTGGACTGTGGTCTTCAGCTCTCAGCCTCAGGAGAAGCTACTGATCCATTTATGAGCCACTGGCATCTGGCTTATTGTTTTTGACAGTCCTGGGGCTTGATTTTAGGGCCTGGGTACTCTCTCTGAGCTTCTTTTTCTCAAGGCTAGCCACTTAAGCTACTCCACAGCTTCTGGCTTTTTCTGAGTATGTGGCACTGAGGATTCAAATCCTGGTATTCATGCATGCTGAGCAAGCAATTTACCACTAAGCCACATTTCTAGCCCCACCCTCACAATTTTATCCCTCACTTGCCTATCCTAAAGAAAAGGCTTCTGAGTATAAATCATCTAAAGAAAACCTGATAGGAAGGTTCCAAAGATAAATAAGATAAAGCTCATACTTGTGAGAGACTTTAATCATGTGAAGACTGTGACAAATGCTTCCATTTAATTATGTATTATGTTTCAACATTTAATAAAATATTAATGAAAATGAGTCAATGTCCTAAATTATTGGGTACAAATACAGTAATCAATAAATAAATGAATCAAAGAAAAACAAAATACATAATCATTCTTTTTCTGGGGGGGGGGGGGTCCGGTTGTGTGGCTTTAACTCTGGGCCTGGGTGCTGTCAGTCAGCTCTTCAGCTCAAGGCTAGCACTCTACCACTTGAGCCACAGCGCCACTTCTGGATTTTTTCTTTTTGCTTATGAGGTGCTAAGGGATCGAACCCAGGGCCTCAGGCATGCAAGGCAAACGCTCTACCACTGATCCACCTTCATCATAATATGAAATTAACATACATATGTAAGTATACATATCATATAATACACATGTATAGAGATATTTTTTCCATTGCAGGGCCTTCATTCAGGCCCTGGGAACTCTAGCCTGAATTTCTTTCCTCATGGACAGTAAGCTTCGCCTTCACCCATGATGCAAAATAGTTACCTGGATGGTGAGCTCAAATCCTAGCAATGGCAGAAATACTGGCCCCAGTTCCAACACACTGACATAATTTTTAATGGAACCAGTTATGTTTATTCAGTTCCATACTGAATATTTTAAGAAGTGTAGAATTTTGTACAGCTATTCAGTCAGAAATCCTTCTCTAACCTCCAAAGTGCTTCTCTGAGAACTACATTGTTTGTCTTTGTTCGTTTTTTATTGTAAAAATATTGTACAAGAGTAAGGTAATGAGTAAATTTCATATTGAGCATTGTTACCTCCTCCTTTCTTTTCCCCCTACCATACCTTCCTTCCCATATCCACAACTACCTCCCCCTGCTTAGGTCAGTGAGTTAGTTTTTCGTTTTTGTTTGGCACAAGGTTTGAACTCAAGTCTTCCCTGACATTGCTACAGATTTACCAAGACCCTGAGTTCAAATACCAGGCTAGGAAAGAAAACTAGCTGAAATTCCAAACTAGGGAGCTTTATTTTTTTAATTTAGTTAAATATTTCTTTTTTCTTTTTCTTTTTTTTTTTGGCCAACCATGGGGCTTGAACTCAGGTCATGGAAACTCTGCCTCAGCTTGGATCTCCCTAGGCTCGGGTGCAGCCTCTGGAACCATAGCTGATCCTAAGATCCTAGGCCCAGGGGGCTTTCTGGAAGAAAAAAAAACTGGAAAGCAGAAAAAGTGGCAACCTTCAGGAGGCTGGGGTTTTATTATTTTTTTCTTTGCACAGTGACCATCCTGGGTTTGAATGACATGGCTGCAAAGTAGATATGACCTGCCATTGCTGATGGCTTGTGGGCTATCAGTGAAGCCATAGGACAACCTGTGAACATAGGCCCTGGGTTCAAATCCCAGTCCTGACACCAATGGCAGGATATCACAAGAGACTCATTCCTATGCATGGGAATATGCATTGAATGAGTAGTTCATGCATCCGTCTAGTCTAAAATTGGATGCAATAGTCCTAGAATGTTGATTGAGCTTAATGTATAGTTTATTAAGCATGAAAAGAATATTATTCCTTCAATGGTGGTATAATAAATACCTAAGAGTTGGTAGGAACGTAGTAGGTGTCATTCAATCATAGATAGACGGCGCTGGCACTCTTTAACAATATATATTACTTTGTATACCACCGTCTGCCTATCCATGTATAGCTGTTTTGGCCAAACCTGGGGGTCGATCTCAGTGCCTGGGAACCACTTGACAGCTTCATTGGCTAGAGGCTGCCATGCTCAAACTCACCCATTCATGAATTGGGCCTGCTAGACCCTGAGTTCAGATCTTAGCACTGCCAGGCATGATGGAGAACACATCTAAAATCTATATTCTATGTGATAGGATGTAAACAATGTAATAAATGGTATAAGTGTCATAAGAGTCAATACAATAAATGGGAAATAAATTAATAAAACAGGAAATAAAATGAATAAACGCACCAAACACAATATGGACTGAACATCTGAACGGAAGTATAAATCCTATTGTTAAAATGTATATAAGGAGTAACTTTTCCAGGACTGAGGCTTGAATTCAGTCCCCCTAAGAGGAGGGAATGGCGGGAGATCCTGAGATACTTGTTTCTGGACCTAGGAAGAGTCATGGCATGCGATCAATCTCATCCTTGAATGAGTAGTTTGTGCATGATGCGAGTAGGAAATGATATGCAAGACTCATGTGGTATAGATTATTTGTAAAGAAGAGTTAATGAAGCATGACAATAATCATCACAGACATGAAATTAATGCATCAGAAAAGATCCAAATATAGGTACTCACAGATTGGATTTCATCACAGGTCACCATCAATCCTACTCTATACAAATATGTACTTACTTGCTTTCTACCTTCAACTTATGAATGGATGACTATTATGCTCCCCACTCTCCCCCCAAGGGGGCTCAAATTCAGGTTCTGGGAACGATGAGCTCCTTTGTCGCTCACAGGCTGGTGTGCGCATCTGGACCCATTCACCAATTGGGCCTGCTAGGCCCCGAGTTCAGATCCCAGTCCTGCCAAAAGATTCATCTTCACGTCAGAAGCCAATAGTTGCATCTGTTTTCCTTTCCTGTGCAAGTCTTGGGTCTCAGCAAGGATGGAGAATGCATGGGCCACCCTGTGGTCATGGGAATAAGTTGTTATCCATGTCAGCCCAGTTATACCTGTCATCATATACATAAGAAAATACACAATACATCCATGAATAGCATACAAAATAAACACAGTAAGTACACTCAATGCACGATGCAGTCCACACACGGATGTGAATATACATCCCATATTTAAATGATGCATTGAGCACTATTTTGGCCTCCCTGTGGCTCGATCTCAGTTCCTAGGAAGAGCCCATCTCCTTACTGACTCAAAGTCTGGTGTGATCACGTGAATCAATTGGGCAGTTGGGCCTCCTACCCCCTGAGTTCGAAGCCCAGCACTACCAAAAATTCACCCTGATGTGAGAAGCCAGTCATTGCACCTGTTTTCCTGTGCTGTGCAAATTCTGAATCTCAGCCAGGATGGAGAATATATAGGAAACTGATGTCAGCTTATATTTCCATAATTCATTCATCTGCAATAACAATTTGCAAGACTGGAGATGTGAAGAACTTAGACATGATTTTATTCTCGTTCATTTGGAAGATTAATCTTTAGTCAACAGGAAAGTTTAAAAATGGCTTAGAATTCATTCCTAACTACCAGTTTTTATAAATGGCTTTGTACAATGGTATGTGATTATTTTATTTTACAAAGGATAATTTTTTCTACTACCTATAAGTTTTGGAATGAGAAGAAAACTAAAATTTACTACTTAGAGGAATGTGATAGAAATAGAAGACAGATTTTATGTTTGTCACATCTCTCATCAGTACCCATATTCAAGACTTAATGTCATATTTATTACTATGTTAAACAGATAGGGAAAATATATAATAAGGCAACACATGATAAGGCAACTATTAGTGACTTTTTAGAATGTACCTTCTTATGTGATGAAATTTACTTTATTAGCTAATATTTGGATTTGGAATATGGGAGGCTGATCTATTTAACACATTTCTGAAAGGCACCTACTGAACAACACAAATGGTGAGGGGTACTATTTCTACACTTTAATGAATGGTTGAACTTGTTTGGTATTAGTGCTGAGTACGTAAATCAACTCTATTGTAACTTGCTCGCTACACATGAAAACCTTTTAATGTCACTATCATCTACTTGTCAAGTGTTACTTTGGTGAATATGATTTGAAAAAGTTTATTTGAAAAGGAATATACTTTCAGGAGATTAAATGTAGGTTACATTGGTTTGAGAATGACAACATTTTTAAACTACAGAACCAAGTTTTACTGAAGTACCAGTGTTTTGAAGCACTAAGGGTCTTCTCAATTAATGTTTTTCTAAATTATATTTGACCTCTAAATCAAGTTTTCCTAGTCTTGGTAGACCAATTATGGATCTATGATTCCAGAAATTGTATTTTTGGCTGCACTGAAATCTTTCATTAATCATTAGGAGACTGGTATTAAAAATAACCTTGTTCATTTGTGATTTTGTTCACTCATATGGGCTGGTCATTGTAAATTGAAAGTTTGAATTACAGTACTTTCATTCAAATTTTCTGATCTTTTCTTTCATTTTAACTTGCCTTGCATTTCACAATTGATTACTGCTAATTCTTGTAAAGAATTGGAGCCCTGAAATATTATAGGAAATGAGAAATTGAGATGAGTCTTCAATTATTTTCTGTTGATATGTTGCATGGGCCTATGTGAGAAGTCATGCCCTTGTTATCTGATGACGCAGATAACTGGGACCTGGTATCCTAGGACCCGTGGGTCCTGCAGAAAAATAATAGCTTTTAGACATCATATCAGCAAAATTTGGGTATAATCAGTAAGAATGCTTCAGAAATATGGAGAAAAACACTTTGCGACCAGCGAGTTAAAACAATAAACAGAGCATCAGAATAAAATCCCTTATATATTAGCAGAAAACAATACTGTTATTTTACCATGTGAATTCAGAAGACCATGAACACTTAGAAGGTATCACAAGTTTATACCGAAGATATAGCATTAATACTTTTTATATTCTAATATATATTCTAAACCTAATTATTTATATTCCAATTTATTTATGGGAATAAATGTCAATATATTTGTCAAATTATCAATTCTAGTAAGATTCACTTTATGAAATTTAAAATCAGCACATATAAATATATAAGTATATATAATATAAAAATTGTTTTGCATTGTTGTGTTGTGTTTAGGGAATCAAAGGCAACTCTGTTTTAAAGTATTATTCCATTACCTCTACCTCAGTTTTTGGTAGAGTTAGACTTAAAGCTTTACCATTTGTAGATTTACGGCCTAGAGGCAAGAGGAAACACTGTGATTAAAACATTACCAATTTAAGGCCTAATATCGAGGAGAAACATATGGACTTCTCCAGGAGCTATGGAAATATTTGGTGACAGAATGTCAGAAGTGTAAGTTCCTGCTTGTTTGGATGATAGACAGGCCAGGACAATAGGTAATCATGCATATGAACAATTTTTTTCACTTTCTTGGCTTTAGCTACTTTTGAAATGATAAGTATAATTAACAATTATGTTTTGATAAAATACCTTCCATTCTGAACAATTCTGTCTGAACTGTTCATCTCTCCATGATCCCTTGTAACTAAGATTAGCTTTGTTCCAGTAAGACAATCTATGCTGTCAGGGTAAGATATTCTGGTTGGTCTGTTCCTACATGAAAGAAGGGTAAAGGTTTAGGTAGATATTTGTCCCAGCAAGACCTCATTTGGGAAATTTTAAGCTGCAGAAAGTTAGAAGTAGCTCTTAAGCAAGGCTTACTTTGAGTCCATTAGCTCCACAAAGCTAACTCAGTTGATAAATAAGTACTTGAAAAGCCACCACCTTTGGACTTAGCTGTAAAGGTTTCAAAGTATGATCAAATTTAAAATGAAAATGACAAAATACTCATTGACAAAAAAATTGTAAATGTAAGCAATCGAACAAACTATATAAGTTTTTTCCAGTATACACAGATTTTTAGAGAAATGAGATCAATAGCATTTTTAGGAACAATAAGGGTTCCTTGTTACAAAAAGGCAACTATGGATACATGCCTTTATAAATATTATATCATTATGTACTTAAATTTAGAGTATACTACATGCTTCAGCAGCAGGTCTACCCAAATTACACCAATACAGAGATGAACATGGCACTTGCACAAGGATGATATGAAAATTTGTGAAGTATTCCATATTTTTCATTCTTCTGATGCAAGAAATGAAAAAAAAGTTATTAAAAAGTTGATTACAAAAATACAAGTGTAACATACATGTAATTCATAGAATTAAAGGTTAGTTTGACATCAGTGTATTAAATTTTCACCTTAGAAATGTAACCTTTACAAAACTTGAAATTAGATAACATTGCCATTTTATCCCAAAGAAATAAAATAATATAAGAACCTAGTAAAAAAAGGAATCTTAAATTCCTTCTATATGGAATGCAATCTGAAAGGTCACATTTATTAATGAATCTATACATGATATAACAATGTAGAATTCAAAGTATTATATCTAGGATGAATGAAATAGATTATGGACATTATACAAACATAGATATACTTTTTTCAGAAATGCACTCGGAACATCTTTAGTTTCTATACTATTCATTCCAACAGATAAGTTAAAATTATTTCTGATTAAAAAAATCACAAACTCTGCAAGAATCATTATAGATGTATACAAACAACTCTTGAATACATTTTGATATCAAAGTGATGCAATTCACTTGGAAGAATACCATGGAATACATGAATTTTTATAGTAAGATATTGCTGATGCTTTGTATTGTGAAAAAACAATTTGTAGGGACACAGAAGATGGACTGGCATTTTTGAAATTTAAGAAACTTAACCAAACCATAACGACTTAGGAGAACAATTTGTACAGCCTTTGACAACTTCAAAGAGGTAGTGATAAATACTTATCCTTTTGGCAATATCAAATGCAGTTTCTTCCAAGTTGTTCTCCAGACCTTGTTTGATATAATGGTTGAACAGAAGGAGATACAGAGTATCTTTGCTATTTCTATTCCCAGCAGCAAGATGCAAGGGGGTCAAGAGCCCTTTAGTTTGGGGATTGGTATCTGCATCATGATGAAATAATAAAGAAGCCACTCTGGTATTATTCCACATATAAGCACTGTGCAGGGGTGTCCAGCCATTCAGAGTTATTGCATGAATATCTGCCTTGAGCTACCAACTCATGGACAATGTCTAAGTGTCCACTCTAGGCTTACCGATGAAGAGGGGTATACTCATCCTCATCCCTAGTATTCATCTGGGTGGCCTTTTTGGAAAGTAGTCTCCGCACCATAGTAAGCCGATAAATTTTGGCATCCCAAAGAAGAAATTTGCTTGGATCCTACTCCATTTTTTTCTTGCAATTCATACCATTCCTCACTTTTTCATCTTGTTCCTTGTCTTCATCAGAATTGCCTAACCAGAGACTTTGAGTGCCAGTGGGAATGAGATGTCCATGTATTTCCCCAATAGTTTACATTGGTTGAACTAGTCAGAAAAAACTGGTGAATTTTTTGCATATGTATTTTCACCATGATTTATTTTCTCTTTTTCCATTTTTACTATTCTAAATTATTCTAACTGGAGAGTAGTGAATTGATAGAGAGCAGAGGAAAGATTTTCCTCAGTATTCAAAGGCACAGAGTGAAAATGAGGACCAGTGGTGTCTTCATGTGCAGCTTATTCTAGGAATGAGAAAATAGGAAACAATACCTTCTATGTAAATGATTTGGGAAATACCATGTTATAGTGTAAGAGAACTCACTATTCAACATATGGTCTTTAAGAGCTTTCTAGTAGCTTTCTAATGTTGGTATTCAACATTATAAAAAATGTATAATGCAGTAGTAAAATAGAAGTCCTTTGTATGACTACCTAAATTCTTGTTTTTTAAAGACACTTGTTTTCATATAAAAATAGGCCTATCTATTGTCTGCAGGTGATTTTGATGATTGAAGATGCTTAATGAGAAGTCAAAATGTATTAGTAGTCCTTTGCTGCCAATTAAATTTCACTTTTTCTTCTTGGAGAATATAATGATCAAAACAATAGTTCAGAATCAGCAAGCAATAGTTCAGAATCATGCTTCAAGCGCAAGTGAATCACCAGTAAGTAATCCTCGATTCCATTTTCCAAAAAGTTTTGTCACAGATACATTCTGCCTGCCTTCTCTAGCTGCTTTCCTAGCCTGGACCTGTTCCTTCATTGTACAGGAAAAGTGTGATTCAACTGATTACAGTCAGATCTGTTAGTAGAATTATCAAGTATTTAGATTCTTTTTTTTTTAAATTATTTGTGGGGCCTGACCTCTGGGCCTGGGCACTGTCCTTGAGCTCTTCAAATCAAGGCAAGCGCTGTACCACTTGAACCACAGCACCACTTCTGGATTTTTCTGTTTATGTGGTGCTGTTTTGGGAAATGGCAGAGCAGAAAGTGAAATGATGCAATCAAAAATATAAAAGCAAAATAAATTAGGATAATTATGGAGCAATCATGAAAGAGAGAGAGGAAAAGAGATACAGATGTGCAATGACCTATCTAGCCACAAAATCCATTCTTCTAATCAATTACAGAGCAAACAATTTTTTATTTTTTAAAAGAGATGGAAATAGAATTTATGTATTTACTTGAAATTAGTAAATACAATTTTAGTCGCCTACATAAAGAGACATAGCTTTGACCAAATTACAGACAAGAATCTTAATCCTTGGGCTGGGAAGGTGGCTCAGTGTAGAGTGCTTGCCTTGCAGCTTACTACAGTGCAGACACGACTTTCCAAAAAGGTCACTCATGTGAATACTAGGGATGAGGATGAGTATACCCCTCTTCATCGGGAAGCCTAGAGTGGACACCTAGACCTTGTCCATGAGTTGGTATCTCAAGGCAGATATTCATCCAATAACTGTGAATGGCTGGACACCCCTGAACAGTGCTTATATGTGGAACATATTGCAACAGCACACACACACACACACACACACACACACACACACACACACACACACACACACACCCTATCAGATTTCTTCTTAAATATTTTTTGTGTATGGTCTTAAGAAGAAATTTACATTACTAACTTGAATTTCTGACAGGACAATATCATCACTGTACATCTTGCTTCTGTGCTTTCAGTTTTAAATTACTATATAAGTATGTGCATTACATAAGTATAGGAAAAAGTAGGAGCCACACGGGTGTCTCAGGTCTTTAATCCTACCTAATCAGAAAAATGAAATCTGATGATTGTGCTTTGACACCAGACCAAGAATAAAAAGTCCATTAGATTATGAATTGAAAGTAACCACAGAAGCTTGAAATGGAGTTGTATTATAAGCAGTAAAATGCTAGCCTTGAGAAAACTAAAACAAAATAAATAACAAATTCTGAGACAGAGCCAGGTCCTGAGTTCAAGCTCTAGTATTAGCACCAAACTAATGAATGAGTGAATGAACTAAAAATAAATTAAATGGTCACATGTGGAGAGGCAGGTAAAATGTAACAACCATGGTGACTGGATTATGTATTATTTTGTAAAAAGGAAAATTATTATTTTTCCTAATCACTAATATTTTACTTGAACTTTTTTGTACAATAAACCCCGAATTTGACATGCATGTATATGTGTGTGTACATGTGCACACATGTGTATGTATGTGTGTGTGTGTGTGTGTGTGTGTGTGTGTGTGTGTGTGTGTGTGTGTGTTGCAATGTTGCTTGCCAATGAGGACAGAGTGAGGCTGAAAAGAGCTGTGTTGCAATGTTGTTATTTATCAGTGTTCCCTCCTGTCATTTCAGTGGAACCACCCTTCTTTTCATTTTATTTGTCAAATAATAACATCATCATAATCAAAGTATTTACAACATTAAGTTAGATAAAAGAGATCACTTTCAGCTCTTTGTATATGGTAGGCAATAAGATACACATATATTTGGGTAGTAAGTTATTGCTGTAAGATGACTGTCAGTACAAAATATGTATTTGACCTCTCAAATTGGTTATACTTTTAAGATATACTCATGGAGTGAGTTTGACTGACTTGACCAAACAGGTATTACTCTCTGGTTATTCCTGTGAAACTCAAGGTGGATAAACTCTTTCCGGATTTCTGTTGAAAATAACTTTCTTTGTAAGATCATATCTATTCACACTAAGATAATAAATCCCGTATTTTTTAGGTTTGAATATCCCATCATATTGACTGAAAATCAGTATTGTGGATATGTTTGTTAGATACACATTGCAAAAAAAAAAAAGCATGTGTCACCTCCAGATTGTGGATGCATTTGAAGTTGTATTTTACATACAAAGGTTTCTTCATTAATAGTTCTTTTATGGGAGTAACTATCACAACTTTAACAATTAAGGCTTTTTGAATATCTTTTCCAATAGAAATAAGATTCCAGAGCGAGTCTTGCAATTTCTGAAAACCCGTTGAATATTTTAGTGTTATTTCAGTTCATTGACTACACAGCTAAAGACATTTCTGAAATAAACATTGTTAAAATCTGAAAATGTAAGTGGGGATATAGGGTTTTTTTTATGCATCATTTTATGAAAAGACAGTTCTTATGAAACTAAAAGATATAGAATAAAAGAATGGAAGTGAATTGGGTGAGCTAATTATTAGTATAACTTTGTTTTCTATTAGCGTAGTCCTTTGAATGTACATGATGAATTTAAATTATGTCCTTTGTGACACTATGATTCAGTTATTTTTAGAATCTTTGTAGTTATAAGAGTGAATTTGTAGTGTAAATAAATGTCTTTGGAAATAATTAGGATTAATCTTGTGTTTTGTTTCCTACTCCCAAGAAAATGAGTTATTTTCAACTGTTAACAGTTTACAATTGAATCTTCAGCATCATGAGAAATTTTGAACAAATATAGTAGTATTTATGTCTTTTTTGGGGGAGGAGAGGGTCTGGTAGTGGGGCCTGAACTCTGGGCCTGGGCGCTGTCCCTCAGCTCTTCAGCTCAAGGATAGTGCTCTTCGACTTGAGCCACAGTGCCACTTGCGGCTTTTTTCTTTTTGCTTATGTGGTGCTGAGGAATCAAACCCAGGGCTTCACGCATGCAAGGCAAGCGCTCTACCACTGAGCCACCTTCCCAGCCCTTTATGTCTTTTAAAATCAATTGTATTCACAAGTTGGAGAGGCTTTAGTTCATACTTAGGTCTTGTTGTCTATGATTTTTATCCTCTCATTCCTAACGTTAATGATTGGTCAGACTGCATTTTTGGGTACATGAAAGGTAAAATATTTATCTAGAGTCAAAGGTGATTTTTATATGTCTTATTTTAATAGCATTTTAAAGTAGTACCTTTCTCTCAAAATGTTGGGTATAAAAAGCAATTAAAATACTTCTAATGGTAAACAACTTAATTGAGCTACAATGTGGAAATGATTGGTCCATAAGACCTGCAGTCTGTTTCCATCAGGAATTGGGGAGGTCATTCTTTCAGTAAGACAGTGTTAAACAAAGATAGGGTCCCCAGGCAGTCAGTGTTGAGTGAAGGGATAGAATATGATTTCTGCTATTTTTACCTAGAAACCAAGAATGTTATACTTTAGCAGTTCTTTTCACCAGGGAGGTATTCATTGATTATGAACTTTGAGTATTCATATTACAGTTCCCTATTTTCTAACAAAGATAAAGTGAAATATTATGAGTGTACACAATAATTCTGGGAAATTTTCCTAGAATTAGTAGACTAAGTGCTGGTATTTTAGTCATAAAATAGAATGAGGTTAATTGATACAGTGGGAGATGAACCTCAGGCTAACACTTACCATGTGTGCAATGTTGTACTAGTAATTCCAACTCTGAGGACTTCAATATCATCGTCTGAGAATTAAAAATGTAAGTAGTTCCACTTTATGGAATTATTGTGAGGATTAAATTAGATACCATAGGTAAAGTACTTGAAAAACAATCAATTAGCATTTGGCATATTCTACCTGTTATTTTATTATGTGGTTAATTCTAACATCTTTTACTGTGATTTTTATTGTGTTTCTTTATGATGTGCAATGTGATGGTTTTCCCAAACTGATTCTCACAATTCACATTCCATTCAACAAAAAGAAATGTGTAACAATTCCGTTTGTTTTGCTCCTTATTAACTTTTGTTTCCATTTTATTTTATAATGAAATATGATTTCATAAATCTACTGCAGATGCAAAAATATGTTAATATATTTCTAACTGTATGTATTGTTCTATACATATACACATATAATACACAGGTTACAATGATTATTTATAACTTCTGTAACTATACAATTTACTAAATTATTAAAAACATCGATGGCTCATGCCTGGAATCCTGGTGACTCAGGAGGCTGAGATCTGACTATCATGGTTTGAAGCCATCCTGGGCAGGAATGTCCATGAGCCTCTTATCTCCAAACAACCAACAGAAAATCAGAATTGGAACTGTGGATCAAAGTATTAGAGTGGTAGCCTTGAGAGAAAAAGCTCATGGACATCACCCAGGCTCTTAGTTCAAGAACTACAATCTACCCCCAAAAAATCTATTTAATTTACACCTGTGTAAGTAGAGTATTTCCATCACCCAAATGCGCATCCATGCTCATTTGCAAGGTAACTCTGTTTTGCCTAAAGTACCACTAAACATTATCACTAAAGGACCATTGGAATGTGGTTTCATTCTATCTCTCTAATGGATTTTCCCCACTCAAATACTCAAGTGTTACAATTGTTCTAATTATTAAAATCATAGCTTTTTTCTTTAATAACCCTAATATTAGAGTTTAAATTGAGTGTTTTGTTCCCCTTAAATAGGTGTTGTTACCACTTTGTCATGCCCCCAGCCCTAAGTAATCCTGATTATTTTTCAGCTAGAAAATGGCTTCCTACTTGTGTATGAACTTGGCCTCAGTCCACTTGATGTTATTCTACCTGGAATTTAGAATAACAGGTGCATGGCATTGTGTACAGAACTTTCTGTTCCGTCTGGGCTTTTGCCACTATCCTCACAACATTGCACTCCCATGTAGTCACGAATTTCATAAGCTTGTCATACCTGATTTTTTTTCTAAATCTTTCATTTCCTGCAGGTTCTTGAGTAATGAATTAATTTGTGTTTTCTTGGGTTGTTTATTTCATTTGAATCTATGTGTTGAGTTGTTCCTCACTTTTCCTTTTGTTTCTTTCCCTCAAGTTCTTACCTAAAGTGCTGAGAAACCAATTCTTCTTTCTCAAGATAGTCAGGGTGAACATTATTTATTCCAAAGCAATTTCAGTATCTATGAATGGTATACACATGCTAACCGCTGAGAAGGGTGTTTTTATTTTCATGGCAGTCTTTGGCATACACAGACAGATCATGAAATATATGAAGAAAATAAAACTACAGATGAATGCCAAGAGGAGAATAAGCTATTATTAATTGTTTGACAGAGGTTTCTCTTCTAGCGAAAGAAATATATTGCTTGATGCAGGATTTCACAAAATCATATTGCTAGGAGGAACCTAAAAAATCATCTAATACTATAGACTTGAAAGTGATGAATTGACTTCCTGAATAATTTACTTTTGTGTCAAATAAAAGCAGGCTTCCAAAAAGAGAGTTGATTTTAGAGAAACATGATGAATTTTATGTAAATATGTCCTTAGCTGATTTTGTTAATTTGTGAACTAATACAGGGAAATAAAGTACAGCAAGATAAAAAAATATAAACTTCACATTGAAATACTCATTTGGGTTTTTGTATGTGTGCATGCATGTGCGAGTACACACACGCACATGTGCATGTGTTGCAGAGCTTCTGCAAGGCAAAGGGCATAGCTAGCAAGATCGATAGAAAGCCCACGGATTGGGAGATGATCTTCATTAGCCATATAATGGACAAGGGTCTCATCTAAAATATACCTGGAACTCAAAAAATTAAATCCCCCAACAACAAATCCTCAGAGAAACAACTGCCCAATAAATAAGTGGGCTAAAGACTTAAAGGGAAACTCTGAAGAGGAAAGAAGGATGGCTGATAGACATATGAAGAAATGCTCAACCTCTCTAGCAATAAAAGAAATGCAAATCAACCCAACATTGAGATACCACCTCAGCCCAGTTAGAATGGCTATAATCAAGAATTCTAATAACAACAGATACTGGAGGACATGGAGACAGAAGGGAATCTTAGTGCATTGTTAGTGGGAGTGTAAACTTGTTCAACCACTTTGGAAAGTAGTATGGAGGTTCCTCAAAAGACTCCACATAGAGCTCCCCTATTTCCCAGCAATCCCACTTTTGGTCATTTACCCAAATTATCACAAACAAGACCATACTAAAGTTTCCAGCAAAACTATGTTTATGGAAACTATTTATAATAGGTAAGATATGGAACCAACCCAGATGCCTCTCATTAGATGAATGGATCTAGAAAATGTGGTAGATATACACAATGAAATTCTATGCCTGTATCAGAAAGAATAACATTGCCCCATTTGTTAGGAAGTGGAAAGACTTGGAAAAAATTAAGTGAAGTAAGCCAGGCCCAAAAATATAGGTCCCATGGTTTCCCTTATTTGCAAAAACTAGTATATTTTTGAGACAAGCAGAAAAGGTAAGATAAGTTCATGTTAGGTGAAATGAACCCCAAGATAATTATTGAAATGTTTTTTTTTCTTTCTTGCAATTGTTTCTAATATATTTGTAAGATTATTTCTTTGTTGCTTTGTATGTCCCTACCCCATGGTATAAACCCCTACTTCCATTTTATTTGATATTGTTATAATTTGTGGAGGGAATGGGCAAAACCCAACCTTTAAATACGGATACGTCGGACCCATTGCAACAATGAGCTATACAAGTCATTATGTCCAATAAGGAACTTTACAACTTTTTCTGTTGGGGGGGGGGGTGGAGAGGGGAGATGGGAAGGGATGAGAAGTGGAAACAGGAGGAGGCAACAATGCTTGGTAAGAAATGTACTCATTACCTTACCCATGTAATTGAAACCCCTCTGTACGGTATTTTGAAAAAAAAAAATTTAAGTTTGTCAGAATAATGTCAAAAATTTTTGACAGAATAATCATTAGTGTCTCGCCTAGAATCTGGATATGGTTAGTAACTCTAGAGGATTTTCTCATGCTTTCAAAATTTTCGTAAACATATACAATAGAAGTCAAATGAGGTAGTTTATACCTATAATCCTAGCTACTCTGAAAATAGAAATGTCGATAGTTGCAGTTCAAGGTCAAGTTGGAAAACATAAAAGAGACCTCCAGCTCAATCAATAAAAGCTAGGTGTGCCAATGAGTGGCTGTCATGCTACCTATGTTGAACATAAACTAGGAAATTCACTATCCAGGTAGTTTAGGAATAAACAAATACAAGATTCTATCTCAAAAATAATCAAAGAAAAATTACTGGATGTGACATGGTTCAAGTGGTCAGAGGCCTGCCTGGCAAATGCAAGGCTCTGAATTTGAATCCAAGTATTTACCTCAAAAAATTAAAAGTAAACAATATGAATTATTTCTCTAAATCACTTCTCAGTGCAATTATTGTATGTATTCTTCAAATAATCTGGTAGTGAAGGCAGACAATTGATTAAACCAGATCAATATAATAGGTGAAATGAACCCCAAGTTAAGAATTGAAATGTATTTTTTTCTTTCTTGCAATTGTTTCTAACATATTTATCAGATTATTTCTTTGTACTGGGAACGCCTAGTTTCTTCATGGCTCACTCTTCATGGTGTGCTCATGTGGAACTATGCACCAATTAGGCCTTCTAGGCCCCGAGTTCAGATCCCAGCCCTGCCAAAAGATTCATCTTGATGTCAGAAGCAAATTGTTGCCCCTGTTTTCCTTTCCTGTGCAACTCCTGGGTCTCAGCTAGGATGGAGAATGCATGGGCCACCCTGTGGTCATGGGAATAAGTTGTTATACATGTCAGCTGAGTTATACCTGTCATCATATACTCAAAAAATACACAATACATCCATGAATACCATACAAAACAAAGACAAGAACTACACTTAATATACGATGCAGTATACACACGGATGTGAATATACATCCCATGTTTCAATGATGCATTGAGGACTATTTTGGCCTCTCTGGGACTCAATCTCAGTTACTGGTAACAGCCCAGCTCCTTCTTGGCTCACAGTCTGGTGTGTTCACGTGGACCCATTGGGAATTTGGGCCTCCTAGGCCTTGAGTTCGAATCCCAGCACTGCCAAAAATTCACCTTGATGTGAGAAGCCAGTCGTTGCACCTGTTTTCGTGTGCTGTGCAAATTCTGGTTCTCAGCTAGGATAGAGAAGGTATAAGCAACTCTATACTCATGGGAATAGGTTGTCTTCAGGTCACCACAGTGATATCTGTCAACCTATACTCAAGAAAATACACAATACTTTTCATCATAGAGGTCCTTCACTTCTTTGATTAAGTTAATTCCTAGGTATTTTATTTTTTGTGTGGTTATTACAAATGGAGTTGCTTTCCTAATTTCATCCACACTTTTCTCATTGTTGGCATACAGAAAAGTCATTGATTTTGTGGGGTTAATTTTATACCCTGCTACTTTGTCAAAGTTTTGAAACAGCTTGAGTAATTTGGGAGTGGAGTCTATGGGATTATTTAAATACAAGATCATGTCATCTGCAAAGAGGGAGAGTTTTATTTCTTTTTCCCTATTTGGATCCCCTTTATGTATGCATCTTGTCTTATTGCTGTAGCTAAGCATTCTAATACTAGATTGAAGAGAAGTGAAAGCTTTAAAAACTTGAAAAAGGATATCAAAACAGAACTTAGAAAATGGCAAAACCTTCCATGCTCCTGGATTGGAAAGATTAACATCACGAAAATGGCAATACTTCCCAAAGCTATCTACAAATTCCATGCAATACCTCTCAAAATTCCAACCTCATTCTTCAAGGAAATAGAAGAGGCAATCCAAAAATTCATATGGAACAATAAAAGACCCCGAATAGCAAAACAATCCTCAACGCAAAGAACACTGGTGGAGGAATATCAATACCAAATTTCAAACTCTACTATAAAGCCATAGTAATCAAAACAGCTTGGTACTGGCACAAGAACAGACCTCAGGACCAATGGAATAGAATTGAAAACCCAGAAATGAACCTACAGACCTATAGCCATCTAATGATAAGGGAGCTAAAAAAATAGAATGGAAGGAAGACAGCCTATTCAGTAAATGGTGCTGTCAAATTGGTTAACTACTTGTAGAAAACTAAAACTAGATCGTTAAATATCACCTTGCACTAGAATCAACTCCAAATGGATCAAAGACCTCAGACTCAAAGCAGACACTCTGGAAACATTACAGGAGAAACCCTAGGTCTCCTTGGTGCAGGCCGAAATTTTCTTAATAGAGACCCAGAAACACAAGAAATCAAAGAAAAGTTGGACAAATGGGATTGCATGAAGTTGCAGAGCTTCTGCATGGCAAAAGACATAGCTAGCAAGATCAATAGAAAGCCCACAGATTGACAGAAGATCTTCACTAGCCATACAACGGACCAGGGTCTCATATCTAAAATATACTTCTAATTCAAAAAATTACATCCTCCAACAAGAAACCCTCAAAGAAAGAACTGCCCAATAAATAAGTGGGCTAAAGACTTGAAGAGAAACTTCTCTGAAGAAGAAAGAAGGATGGCCAATAGACACATGAAGAAATGCTCAACCTCCCTAGCTATAAAATAAATGCAAATCAAAACAACATTGAGATACCAGCTCACCCCAGTTAGAAAGGCAAAAATCAAGAACTCTAATAACAACAGATGCTGGAGGGGATGTGGACAGAAGGGAATCTTACTTCATTCTTGGTGGGAGTGTAAACTTGTTCAAACCCGTTAGAAAGCAGTATGGAGGTTTCTCAAAAGACTCCACATAGAGCTCCCCTATGACCCAGCAAACCCACTTTTGGGCATTTACCCAAATGTTTACAAACAAGACCACACTAAAGCTTCCAGCACAACTATGTTTATTGCAGCATTATTTACCATAGCTAAGATGTGGAACCAACCCAGATGCCCCTCAGTAGATGAATGGATCAAGAAAATGTGGTATATATACAGAATGGAATTCTATGCCTCCATCAGAAAGAATGACATTGCCCAATTTGTTAGGAAATGGAAAGACTTGGAAAAAATTATTTTAAGTGAAGTAAGCCAAGTCCAAAGAAACATAGATCCCATGGTTTCGCTTATTTGCAATATCTAGTATATGTCTGAGTCAAGCAGAAAATGTCAGATAAGGTGATGTTAGAGAAATGAACCCTAAGATATGTATTCAAATGTTTTTTTTCTTTCATGCAATTGTTTCTAATTCATTTATAATATTATTTCTTTGTTGCTTTGTATGTCCTTCCCCTACAGTATAAACCGTGCTTTCACTGTATTTGCTGTCAGTACAATTTTTGGAGGAGAAGGGGAAAAACAAGTCGTTTAAGGATAATTGTGGACCCGTTACAACAATGAGAAGTACAAGTTTTCATGTCGAAAACGAACTTTACAACTTTGGTGTGTGGGTGGGGAGGATAGGGTCGGGGAGGGGGGAGGCTGGGAAGACATGTGAAGGGTAGACAAAGGAGGAGGCTGCAATGCTTGATAAGAAATGTACTCATTATCTTGTCCATGTAATTGTAACCCCTCTGTACAGTATGTTCACAATAAAAAATAAAAATTAAAAAAAAAGAAAATACACAATACATCAATGAATAAGACACAATATAAAGAGAATGACTACAACAAATGCAAGATGTCGCCCACCCATATTTGGAAATATATATCCTTTGTTTAATTATGAATTTATGACTATACTGGCCCCCACCAGGACTCCATCTCAGGTCCCAGAAATGGCTTAACTCCTTAGTGGCTCATAGGATGGTGTGCTCACCATGATCCATTCACCAATTGGGCCTGCTAGGCCTTGAGTTCAAATTCCAGCACTGCCAAAGATTCATTCTGATGTGAAAAGCCTAGGGTTGCACACGTTTTCCTGTTCTGTGAATGTCCTGGGTCTCATTGAGGATGGAAAATGCTATATAAGCAACTCAATAGCCATGGGAATAGGTTGTCATCCATGTAAGCACAGTTATATCTGTCAACATATTCAATAAAATGCACAATACATCCATGAATAAGATAAATAAAAAATTAATAAAAAGTATAAATACACTGAATGCAAGATGCATAACACACCTGTAGGTAAAGAGAGATCCTATGTTTAAAAAAGGTGGGCTTGCTATTTTGTTCAGTGCTGGGGCTTCAAATCAGGTCCTGGACCAGGCCTGACATTCTAGTCTTGAAGGATGGTGGGCTTCCCCTTCCTCCTCAGTGCAACAGTGCTATCCAAACCTGAGTTTAAATCCCAGCATTCACAAAAGATTCATCCTGTTGTCAGAAGCCAGTTGTTGTAAACGTTTTCCTCTCCTGTGTAAGTCCTGAGTCTCAACTAGGAAGGGGAATTCATAGGCAGCCCTATAACCATGGGAACAGGTTGTCATCCATGTCAGCACAGTTAAACCTGTCACCTTACTTAGTCAAATACAAAATACCTCCATGAAGTAGAGACAAAATAAGGAGAAGTTCACCGAACTTCTACAAGATGCTGTACACACATGTTTGTCAATATAGATCGTATGTTTAAAGTATGAATTCATGACTATAGTGGACCACCCTGGTGATCAATGTCAGATCCTGGGAATGGCCTAGCTCATTAGTTGCTCACAGGTTAGTGTGTTCACCTTGACTTATTGGCCAGTTGGCCCTACTAGGCCCTGAGTTAAGATCCCAGCACTACCAACAAGTGAATCATGGAGTAAGAAGCCAAGTGTGAAACTTGGTTTCCTTTTCTCTGAATATCCTTGGTGATCCTGAGAATCCTGGCATGATGGAGAACATTTCTATAAATCTAGATGCTCTGTGAAAGGATGTCATCAGTGTAATACATGGAAGGGGTTTCATCATAGTACAATCAATGGTAAATAAATTAATAAACAAAAAATACAAGAACAACCACACCAAACATGTATGGACTGAACATCTATAGGTAAGTATCAATCCTATCTTTACAATGTGTATAAATAGTATGTTTCCGGGGCTGTTGCTTGAATTCAGGACTAGTGAACAGGCCTGACTTTCTTATCTTCATCCCCATTGCTGTAGGTTTACCCAGATCCTGAGTTCAAATCCAAAGCCTGGAAGAATAAACAGCGTGAATTGCAAGCCAGGGAGCTAAATTTTTTTAATTTTACTTTTCTCAATACTGTGCTTGAACTCAGGTCGTGGCAACTCTGCCTCAGCTTTGATCACCCTAGGCTGGGGTACAGCCACTAGATCTGCAGCTCCTCCTGGGACCCTAGACCCCCAGGCCTTGCAGGGAAAGCAATGCACAGAAAAAATATGGCCATTTTATATTTTCTTCCTTTGTATGGTGACCCTCATTGGTCTGATTGACACTGTTGCAAAGGGTACTTCAACTTGCATTGCTGAAAGCAGCCAGACTATCAGGATTAACAATGGAATGTTGTCAATGTCATGGTTGAATGAATTGATCATGGAAGATGCTCTATAAAATTAAATTAAAATTTCAGGATGCTGATTGATTTGATTTAATATTTATGAAGCATTGAAAGAATATAATTACTTAAAGGAACGTAATAATTTCAGGACACTGATTTCATTAATAGTTTACAGATGAAAACAATTTATTAATTACATTGAGGCAGAATTAATACCCAGGAATTGGTAAGAATGTAGTCTATATAAGTGAATAATGTGTAGACATCTTTGACACTCTATAAAGATATATATTTATTAGCGTACTGCCATCTGCATGTCAATCTTTTCTTATTTTGGTAACCCCTGGGGCTTGACCTGAGGTCCTGGGAACACTCTGTCAGCTCAATTTGCCACAGGATGGCATGCTAACACTCACCCACTCATGAATTGGGCCTTGTAGGCTTGTAGGCCTTGAATTCAGATGCCAGCATTACCAAAAATGAATCGTGGAGTAAGAAGATAATGGTGACACATGTTTTCCTTTTCTGTGAAAGTCCTGGGTGTCAGGGATGAAGACCTATATCCTGTATAATCAATGTAATCAATGTTTTATGTTCCATAATAGTAAATAAAATAAATGGTCAATACATGAATAAAACAAAAAAATAAAATAACTACTGAATGCAATATGGAGTCAACTTATGTATATAAATATAAATCATATATGTAAATTGTACATGAACAGGATGTTTTCTAGTGGTGGGGATCTGTTTTAGGCATGAGGAACAGACCTGAATTTCTTGACTTCAAGGAGGCCAGCTTCCCATTCCCACATAGTGCAACAGAGTTACCAAGACCATGAGTTTCAATCCCAGTCCTGGCAGAAAAATGGCACCTTTGCAGTATGTGAGGCCCAATTCTTATGTATTTTATTATGCCTAAATTTTATGAATGTGATTGTTTAAATGTTTAATAAAGAATTAACTAAAATTGGTCAGTATCTTATAATATAATTGTGTATAATTTTATCCTAGAATCATTCAAGAACTGCCCATTCAATCATGACATACATCACATTCCATTGGTATTCATATGGATAGGATGAGTTCCTTAGGATCTCCTGCCATTTGGAGGTGGCAGGACCAGGATTCCAACTGTGGGCTCCAACTCCCACCACTTCAACTTGGGGATAGGGTACTCACCGTTCTGTCCAAGAATATCAGCAAGACCAATGATTAGGCAGGCACCAGTGGCTCTCAGCAGTCCTCCTTGATACTTACAAGGCTGTGATGGGAGGATCATGGTCAAAGTCATCCTAGGCAGGAAAGTCCTTGAGACCTCTCTCCAACTTCAGTTCCAACAAAGCCAGAAGCCCAGGGCTCCAGTGTGGAAGGCGAGCCTTGAGCAAAAGCAGCTCACAGACTGTTCCCAGATCCTGAGATCAAGGTCTGGGTCTGGTAACAAACAGACATACACAATAATCTGTGCAGCCATCCAGCTAAAGAAGGTCATCCTCTTTTCTCCAACTAAATTGGTCCCTGGGAAAAGGGCTGGGGGAGCTGCTGTCTTCTTGACTCCACCCATGCTGCTTGCATCACAGAATTCTAGCCACACCCCCATTATTTCATGGTTCTTTCTAACCAATGGGATACAAGAATGGTGGCCACGCCCACATTCCATGCTGCCCAGTAGCACCTGGATTCCCTCTGTTAGTTTCCAATACTACCAGCAATTGAGGAAGGTAGAGGTGGCTGAGTGGTGAGGAAGAGACTCAAGCGACTTTGGAGTATAGTAAGAAATGGAGATGCCAGCCCACACCCCGGCTCCCTCCCCCCTTCCCAAGGTGCAGGATTTCAAACCTCAGGTAATGGTGCACTGCCAGCCCACCTAAAGCCCTGACCTGGTCCCTGGCCCTGGTTCTCTGCTCTTGGCCCATACTGTTTCCGGGGTCAGACACTCCTCTGGGGGCACCATGACCCCCTGCTTATTTCCTCACCCTGGCTCTAAAGAGCCACCTTTCTGTCTTGGGCATTTCTGAAACAGAGACTCAATACATGCTCTGGTTGGTCTGGATTGAGGTCCTCCTATCTGGGACAGGTATGCTCCACCAGGCTTGGTCCTCTGGAGTTGGGATGGTAGACATGTAGCGCCATGCTCAGTCATCGATTTAGATGGATTATCCCAAACTTTTAGTCCACAGCAGCCGATTCTTGACCACAGGTGAAGCTCTGGGTAGGGCCACAGCCATCAGACCTCATTCTCCTCACAGGACAGTTTTGAGGAAACAAGGGATTTATACAGAGGGAATCTCTTGAGCATGGCTTGGCATGGAGGGAGTGGCCTTTAGAGAAGGTTCTCGGCAATTCTGTGAGCAAATGACAGGAAGATACCAGCAAAGGGCTCAGGTGGGGTCAGTTATTAATCATGCAACAGGTGGGGATTTTGAAACAAAACATGGCTCTCTTTCATCATTACCCTATCCCCATGAGGAAGGGGATCCTTCACTGTGTTGAGTTTTGCATCTGGGGAAACCGAGGCACAGAGAAGTCAGGTGATCTCCTTATGACTTCAGCTTCACAGGAAGCTCGGCCTCACTTCACTACCATGCTCTCAAGGACAATGGGTGCTATTCAATCCACTTCTTGTGGTAGGAAGTCCACTTCTTGTCAGTTGTGGGGCTTGAACCCTAGACATGGGCGCTGTTCCTGAGCTCCTCAGCAAAAGGCCAGTGCTCTACCACTTGAGCCCACAGCACCACTTCTGGTTTTCTGGTGTTTCTTTGGAAATAAGAGTCTCAGAGACGTTCCTGCTGGGGCTGCCTAAGAACCATGATCCTCATATCTCAGCCTCCTATGTAGTTAGGATTAGATTTCTGAGCCACCGGCACCCGACTTAATTGTAATTCTGACTTTTCTCTTCTCTCTTTCACAAAAACTGGTTGAATGGGTGCTGGAGGAGGGGGTCCAGCATCCCCATGTGGCTGGAATCTAAGGTGATACTCTCATTCTGGAGGTGGGCTGTGGGTCAGGAGCTATCTCGCTTAGCCTGTTGAAACAGCTCCCTGAGGTAAGACCCACTGTGCCCTGGCTAGACTGTGAAATTCGTTGTCCATCCAGTCTTAATGGACTTATTGTATTGTTTTACTTTCTACATCATTTTCTAGCACCTGGACAAACTTCTGATGCATAGTTACAGAATGAAAATGTAATGCCTTCTTATGAAAGTCATTTAGGGCTCTGAAAATGTGGCTTCATGGTATGGTAATTGCCTAGCATGCATGAAACCCTGGGTTCAATTCATCAGTAACACATAAAAAAGAAAAACACTGGAAGGAATGCTGTGCCTCAAGTGGTAGAGTGCTAGCCTTGAACAAAAAAAAAAAGCTCAGGAATAATTCCCTACCCCTGAGTTTAAGCCCCTGGACTGGCAAAAAAATAGTAAATGGAAAATAAATAACCCATACTTGAAATATATAATTGCTCCTTCCATACTGACACCTGACAATAGTCCCTAATTCATGTACTTTACTTATGTTAGGATACTGTGTTGAAAAAAGTTCTGTTCATTAAGTCACAGCAATTAATGCTAGGAATGGGCTTAGATGTTAGCTGAAGATTAATTCTGGAAATTCAATGATTCCAGGATTTTGTGTCATCACTGCTAATCACAAAGTGAAAATAGTCTAAGTGTGATTTTGAAACCTTTTTGGTCAGTTTTGGCACCAAAAAGGCAGAGGCTAATTAATAGTTGTGACAGAAAATAAGGAATAACTCCAGATGGAAAAAAAAATGATAGTAACTAAGTTTACCAGAAACTGGTCTAGAGAACCATTTTTGGTTATTGAAGAACTAGTTGTCAAGTAGGCTTTTCCTCATTGCCTTTAGCATTCTAAATCTCTTAGGCTAGTTCTTAATCGCTGCATGATAAATGTATCTCCTTCTATGCTGTTCTTTCATACCTTATCTCCTTTGTTTTCTAAAAATCTCATTCTTTCTAGATTTCTCTATGAACATTTCCTGATACTAAATATACCTATACAGATGTCACAGGATGCTAATGTAAGGGTCCCATAGCTCATGAGTCATTAATGTAACAAAATGGAAAAGGAGGACATATTTACTGCTACCTCAATTTTTCTGAAAAGCTGCTATGTTATCCTTTGGTTAAAAATTCCATTCCTTGTCTACACAGTGCCATTCAGTGCACATATTTGCAAATATGAGATGGGTGTTGATGGTTTACACCTGTAATCCTCTGTTTGAGACCAGAGGATTGTGGTTCAAAGCCAGTCTTGTCAGGAAAGTCCATGAGACCATAATCTTCAATTAACCACCAGAAACCCGGAAGTGGTGCTGTAGCTAAAGTGGTAGTGCACTCAACTTGAACTGCAGAGCTGAGGGACAGTGCCCAGGATCAGAATTCAAGCTGCACAACCAACAAAAAAGTGAAATATGACTTTAAGTTTCCCCAAAAGGAACAACAAGATCAATAATCTTCCCAAGCAAAAAATTAATTCCAAAATGATTCAGTGCACCTACTTTTGCTGAGTTATGTTGTGGATTCTTTGCTGGACATATTCTCTAAAAACAAATCATTTAGGGATACAGGTGGACCCATTGCAAAAATGAGATGTACAAGTCGTTATGTTGAAAAACGAACTTTACAACTTTGGTGTGGGGGAGTGTGGGGTGGGGGGAGGGGGGAGTATGGGAAGGGATGGGAAGGGGAAACAAAGAAGAGGCAACAATGCTTGATAAGTAATGTGCTTGTTATCTTGCCCATGTAATTGTAACTCCTCTGTACGGTATTCTCACAATAAAAAAAAAGAAAAAATGTCAAATATTAGCTTTACAATAAACATCTAATATTTCTTCTTTGGAAAGAGATGTCTATAAAGTTGATGTCACTTAGCATTACTCCTACGTGGAACACGAAGTATGCGGCCACTCCCTTTCTAAACCATGCTTGCTAATCACGCAACTTTGTAGACAGTAGAATGGAAGCACAATTCTGTTTCCAATGCAAATCAGATATAAGAGCATGAACTTAATTGGAAAAAAGTCCATCCTGAGAGAGCAGGGATTATACTAGCCATGAAGTGGTGGATAAGATCACATTTTCTTTCCTTTACTTATATATTTTTTGTTGGTGGTGGTCTTGGCATTTGAACACTGGGCCTGGGAGCTGTCCCTCTGCTATTCAGCTCAAGGCTAATGCTCTATACTTGAGCCACAGTGCCACCAGTTTTCTTGTAGTTAATTGGAAAAAGAGTCTCCAGGACTTTCCTGCCCGGTCTGGCTTTGAACCCTATCCGAAGATCTCACCACCACCCAGCTTAGGATCACATTTCTAACTGTACATTCAGCATATGTAATGTGCATGTTCATCTATCTTTATATGAATTCTTGAGTTAAAAATCTAGGCTACAGCTTAGCCTTTACACTCACAAAATGTTTGTAATTTAAAAGTTGATACTACTGGAGAAATAAAACCTAAGAATGTAAAGGTGTCTGGGAAGTTCAGTTTGCATCCAGCCTGGGAAGAACAGTTTTGAGAAACTATATATAATTAACCAGCCAAAATCTGGATTGAAAGAATGGCTCAAGTATTGGAATACCAGACATGAGCAAGATTGCTGAATAAGATGTTGAGACTTTTGCATACATACATGCAATCATACACATATATACAGAGGCACTTATATATGCACAAGTACACATATTAAGCAACTCTCAGAATATGTGGAAAAGTTAGAAAACAATAGAAAATATGTCCTGAGTAAGACTAGAATCAAGTGATAATTTTTAATGTTAGAAAGTTCTCAAGTGAACTTTCTTCAAAAAAGTTTAAGAATATTACATAGATAGGGACCAGAGATAGTAATAGAGTCAAGTAATAATTATTAAAGAGATCGGATCCATGGAGGAATGAATCAGAGACTCCTGCAGGTGCATCTGAAAATGTTCATATCCTGTGTCAAATGTTATAACATCTTTGAAAAGAGTACATGAACACTCTGAGCAGTGCAGTGGATAATATTACTGGATTAGTTCAGAATTGATAGTCTGTATCTAGATTAAATAAACCAAGAAACTATGGAAGGGCCATGTGATACAAGGCTAGAATTCTAGCACTCAGACTAAAATAGGAGATTAGATAGTGGAATTACACAGTGACACCTTCCCTGGACCAGGTAGTATAATTTTGTCTTAATAAAACAAACCAAACAAGAAAGGAATACAAAGTTGGATGTTTGGGCTAATTATGTCATTATGTTTTGAGAACTCAAGTTTCCTATTGAAATGCAACTCATATATAATCCTCAGTTGTGTTTTAAATGCTCTCTTCATTACAGAACATTCTTAGATGCAAAATAGCTCATGATTCCCATCCAAAATTTGAAAAAGTAAGTAATCACCACTCTGTTAGATTCCAAGGAAAGGATGAAGGATTACAAAAACTTAAGCCTGGAGAAAGAGCAAAGTTAATCTAATGAAAGACTGTAGAACTTGCTAAATTAGAGTTTAGATTTAAAATAAATATTTTGGTTTTGCTTGTAATTTCATATTCTATAGGATACTTACAAAATTCTTTTAAGTAGACAAATTTACAAATGTTTCTTGCATTCTATTTGCCTAGAATATTCTTTCATGAGAGTTATAATTAGAACTCAGGTAATAGATAACTCCAACACTTCATGTATAAAATGTCAATGTGAATAATGTACACAGAGTTGCCAACAAATGGATGATATTAATTTATAAATTTAGAAAAAGGGCAATTTTTAGAGGCTTTGCTATAACATGGTATGAAGAGAATAATTGTGGGATATCTTCTTTCTTCTATTTCTATGTAACACAGGAAGCAATTTCCTTTATTACGTGCCTCTGTATACAGTGAGAAAAATGTTAGGTTTGGGATTTGTTTTTTATTTTTGTTTTATTGGTTTGTCCTAGGGCTTGTACTCTGGGACTGGACACTGTCTCTGTGCCTGTTTATGCTCAAGGCTTGTGCCCTACCACTTCAACCTCAGCTCACTTGTGTCTGTCTTTTGCTGAGAAGTTTATTGGAGATAAGAATCTAGGGAACCTTCCTGCCTGGGTGGGCTTTTGTCAACATCTACTGCGTTAGGGTCCCTGGGTAAGGGTAAGGAAATCACAAGGACATAGGGGATGCAGAATGCAAACAGCAATTGCCACTGAATGCTGTGCTTTATTGTTAGTGGTATTTAAAAACAAGCAAGCATGATCTTTTCCAAGATTTGGTCAGAAGACATTCACACAAAAATTTCAACAGATACATTTTTACTTGACCTATGAGACAATGTCTTGGTATATTATTATCTAAACCATTTTAGAGCAAACTCAAACCACTTCTCCAATATCAGGAAAATGCTTGACCAGCTGCTCATCTATGCTTAAGCAAGCAGAAGAGCTACTTCCTCAGCTCCCAGGTGTCTGTGACATGTGTGTTGAGACAGGGAAAGAGAACATTTTCCCTCTCCAGCCCTGCATGCCAAGAGCTTTCCTAATACTCAAACACAGTCCACAGATAATCATGAGGCCAGAGCCTGCATCATTCTGCCCCTTTAACATAGACCCTGAGTCTTCACAATTTCCTTCTTTTTTCTTTTGTTTTAAAAGTAAAGCTTTCCACAGGGTTATCATAGACGCTTGCATTGGTTTCATAAAAATCAAATATAACAGTACAAGTGCAAACAAAATAATAACAATCATAATTCCTATACCACTAGCAGTATGTGAAATGCTTTGTAGTATTTCGGATCCAACCCTTCCAATTGTTTAATAAATGCATCAGCAATATTAGAAGCATCATCATTTGTAAATTGTTTACCAAAAATATCATGTACATTAAATTGTAACTGAGCAATCAATTGAGCAGCTGTAGAATTTCCAGATAAATAGTGCTGTATTACATTCTAATCATGTATAGATTTTTTATATTTTACATTAGTAATGCAAAAGGTAGTGAAATTCCAATCACATTTTAACAATAACTTTTTCCACAACCAATAATTTTTTCCTAACCATCCCACTGTCGGTTTAAGAATATTAATCTGTGTTTATAATAGAGCATGAATTTCTACCTGTGAGACCCACAATTCATGTGAATCCCGGTGGCATTCTTCCACAAAGTGCTTAGTTTGTAAGGAAGTGTGTAGGGCAATTCCAGACACTGCAGCAACAGTGGTAATAGCAATTAAGTTTAAGATCACTGCTACAATGGCTTTGTACGTTTTAGTAGTTTGGTAAAAAAATTCAATAACAACACTTTCCAAAGGATTTTGGGACCATTCTCTTCCGAATTTAACAGGTAGCCAAATATGAGTTCTTTGTTGTAATATCATACTACTATCACTGTCATTAAAATTAAGAGAAGAATTAACACAAGAATACAGGCGACAATTAAAACAAGAAATAGTAGGAGAAAATGTAAAATTTCCCACTAAAATACATAAGGCAGAGGTACACAAACAGTTACATCATAAGATTTGTACAAAGTAAAATTATAAGTGGATGCAGAGTTCCACGTCCCTGAAAAATGATCCATTTGATAGCATCACGGGTTTCAGCACCGCTCTGACCTTCCAAAGATGAGTGTGAACAGCAGTGGGTGCAGCCATGAAAGCCCATTGAGCATCTGCAATGCCTCCATCTCCCCAGGCCATTAGTCGATCTCCAGTAAATGATCCATTAATGGCTTCCAGCATCCTAGTAACATTTGATGAATCACATCTGGTAATATTCTATTCTGAACATGTGTTAATAAACTTTCCAAAAGGTCCCCAATTAATAAAATTATTGAACACTTTTCCAAATGCTTCTCTACACTCTTGCCACACAAAAGGCTGATATTTTAAATCAATATAAGTAAAATTGGGACACATAGGTAAGGATAACTTGCCATCAAAGGTCACACTTTCCCAGTTACTATTAATGGACCAAGTAGTTAATCGCTGCAGCTGTGTCCTAGAATTGGAAGTGTATTTCCCAGGTAAAACCCAATGTTGCCCATTCATAACTAAACATGGAGGAGGCCCCAGACAAACAGGCAAGGAATGAGTATCGTAAGTAAAATTTAAAAAGCTACATCATCCTTATTGCAAAATGTCAAATTATTTCAAGGAGGAGATAAAACAACAGGAACATGATAGATGGTTATATCCATGTCTCCCCAAACAACAGGTTCAATAAAGGAGGATTAGGAACAAAGGCCCAATAAATTAGCATTAGCATGGACAGAGTTTATAGTAAGCAGGGCACACATGGCCAAGAATAAGTTCTCAGCCATGACAGGTTTACCATTGCATTGTAACATCTTTTGTCCTTCTGCAGTCAACTTTTTAACCTGCCCCCAGGTGGGCAGTGGGGATTTCTTTTTCCTCAACTGGTGGCCTATTCCTTGCAGGATATGGGGCTGTCCTCAATGGGCTGCGTCTGTATGCATCAGGCAGGAAGCTAGTATTGTTTGCCATCCTGTGTAGACACAAAACCCTATCCTCGCCCCTTATGTAATAACGTTCCTAGTTGCTATTCTGCATCCAATGCAATCTTAATCCATACGGGAGCATTTAAATAAGGTTTTTCTGATATTTGTTCAAAATGGCACTCAGCTCTAGTTAAAGTATCTACTTGTGGTAAGTTTAAAATATTAAGAACAAAAAGAACTTGATGTAAAATTATTTTAGGATTTTGCATGGAAAACCACAAAATAGCCATACTTTCATCCAACCTTTTCCTCCTTTTAAATTTTTTGATTTGTTGTTTTAGTGTGCAATGAACTCGTTCAATAATGGATTGTCCTTGGGGGTTATATTCTATTCCTGTAATATGTACCACATCATAAAGTTCGCAAAATCTTTTAAATTGGATACTTTTTAGGCTGGTCTATTATCAGTCTTTATTTGGCAGGCATTCCCATAATGGCAAAAGCTTCCAAAAAGTGTTCTATTACATTGTTAACAGTTTCTCCCGTAAGGGCAAAAGCTCAAATTTGGAATAAGTATCTATTGTAACATGTACAAAGGAAAAATGGGCAAAGGCTTGTACATGGATTATATCCATTTGCCATTGCTCATTAGGTTGTAATCCTCGAGGATTTACTCCAGCAGGTACAACTGTCAAATGCATTGGTCTGCAGATAGGAGACGTTTTTATAATTTGTTTATCTTGAGAATAAGGTATTTTATAATGCATATGTAAATGGCCAGCATTTGTATGTAAATGAGCATGATCCTGTTTAGCAGAAGCAAAACTAGCTATCAACATGATTATTGCCATATACAAGGTACCCAGGTAACAAAGAGTGAGCCCTAATGTGAGTTACACTTTGGCATTACATTGTTGCAGTAATGCTTGTAATTGTTTAAATACTTGGTTTAGCTGGAGTTTAGATGAATATGTAACAGCAGTGACTATATTAGTCACAACCCCTACAGCATAGGCAGAATCAGTAACAATATTAATATCTCCCACAAAATCTTGTAACACCTTAATAACAGCAAAAAGTTCATTTTGTTGAACTGATGCTAAAGTAGTTGTTTGTACCCAATATTTATTTGTTGTCCAATAAGCACTTTTTGTTTTGGAGCCATGTATAAAAACAGTAAGAGCAGTGGAAATAAGGGCCGTGGTAATTATATTATTAATTACAAATTGTTGTGTATGTAAGCAATCCCACAATCTACATTTGGGGAAATGATAGGAAAATTGCCCAGTAAAATTTACTAATGCTATTTGTAACATTTCAGACATGTTTAAAAAATATTTTACTTAGTCTTTTGGCAAAGGAAAGATAATTTCAAATAAATCATACCCTGATAGGGTAAATACCCATTGCCTGGCCTGTTGAATAATAATTGCCAACTATTGTTCATATGGCATATTTTTTGTAAATCTATGAGGTGTATAAATCCATTCTAATGGTATCTCATTTTCTCCTATAATTCCTGTTGGTTATTTCCATCTATCTAAAATATATAAATTTATGAGTTGATTTAGCATTACTCGATGTAAAACCATTTTTTATTCTCTATTGTACAAATTGTACTTCTCTTTCAGCTTCCTTAGTTAAAGTTCTTTTGCTATGTAAATCAGATTCCCCTTGTAACAATGAAAACAAATTATGTAACTGATAAGTAGGAATTCCTAAGGCCGGTTGCATCCAATTAATATCTCCTAGTAACTTTTGATAATCATTTAATGTATGTAATTGATCACGTCATAGAGATATTTTTTGAGGTGCGACTGTTTGTCTAAAAACAACGTATCCTAAATATTTTACCACTGTATTTTTTTGTATTTTTTCAGGTGCTATTATTAATCCAAATCTTTATAGAGGGTAAGCACTATAACACCTTTTCTAATTCTGTCATATTTGGTCCTGCAAATAAAATATCATCCATATAATGAAAAATATAAATGTGAGGCCATTTTGTCTAACAGGTTTTAAGGCCTTATCAACATATATCTGACACATAGTTGGAGAATTCATCATTCCTTGGGGCAACACCTTCCATTGGAAGCACTGATGAGGGGCTTAATGATTTATTTGTGGTAAAGAAAAGGCAAGTCTTTTACAATCTTTTACATGTACAGGAATGGTAAAAAAGCAATCTTGTAAATCTATTACTATTATTGGCCAATTTTTAGGAAGCATTGCAGGCGACTGTATAACAGGTTGTAAAACCCCCATAGGGTACATGGATGCCTTAACTCCTCGTAAATCAGTCTGCAATCTCCATTTCCCTGACTTCTTTTTAATAACAAATATTGGAGAATTCCATGGTGACATAGACGGCCCAATATGTCCTTTGGTTAACTGTTCTTCAACTAATTGATGAGCTGCTTATAATTTTTCTTTAGATAAAGGTCATTACTCAATCCAAGGAGGTTCCTCAGATTTCCATAATATCATGATGGGCTCCATATAAAAATGTTAAAATTGAATATGAGCTCCCCATTGTTCCAGTACATCTCTACCAATTATGTTAACTGGAACCTCCATAATATCAGGTTTAAGGACAGCTGTCTGTCCATCTTCTGACGTTATAGTAACATACAACACTGCTTGTCATATAAAATTTACAGGAGTTTTGTTAACTCCTTTAATATTACATGGGATTATTTTATATAATAAATGATTAGGCTATTCATGAGTTTTAATAAATGTAATATCTGAGCCAGTATCTATTGGTCCTGTCAATATCTTTTCCTGAATATTAATTTTAATCTTAGGCTGTATTTTAGTATTATGAGTAGTCCAAAACACATTTTTGTTGGTTAGTATTTCCAAATCCCCCAAATGACTTTGCAATAGATATATATATGGTAATAACAAAATTTGAGCAATTCGTTCTCCCTTTTTAAAGGAAATATCTGCAGAAGCTGACATTAAAATTTTTATTTCCCCAATATAGACAGCATCAATAATTCCTAAATGTACTAAAACTCCTTTTGTATTAAGACTGTATCTACCGGTCAATAGGTCAAATGTTCCTTCAGGTAAAGGCCCATAAATTCCGGTAAGAATTTTTTGTGTCTTATCACCACCTTTCAAAATAAAATCTTTTAAGGCTGGTATGTCCACTGCGGCTCTGTGGGCTGTGGCAGGGACGAGGGAAAAGATGGTTGGCTGCCCTCGGTTATTAATCCTGGTCCCTGGGGCTAGCCCGATGGAGAGTTTCCCTGCATAAGTTAAGCATATTTTATAGGAATTCCTTTATTGTCTATTTTTGCTCTACACTCCCTTGTCCAGTGCTTCCCTTTTTCACGTTTAGGACAAATTCCTGGTCCTCTCTTGTTAACATCAGTAGCATTTTTAAAATTTTTCTTTATATGTCCCATTTGACCACATCCAAAACACTTTAGATTAGAGGGTTTTGTTTGCAAAGCATGCCAGGTAGTGGTCATAGTTTCACCAAACACCTGAATATTCCTGGATTCAGATATAAAGTCTTTGCAGGCCCTTAAATATGTATTCACATCCCCAGATTCTTTAATAGGCAATAGAGCTCGTCTACAGTCCTCATTAGCATTCTCATAAGCCAACATGCTCAGCAGTTGTTGCCATGCAGCCTCTCCCACAACAGTACGTTCCACGATCAATTTCAATCGTGATAAAAATTCAATACAGGGTTTATTAGGTTTTTGAATTACTTTAGTCCAAGAGCCATAATGCTCTCCTACCGGTGGAATCCTTTTCTCATGCCTCAATACCTATGTCTCTTAACTGCTCATGGATCTCTTCAGGAGAGTTTACATTTATATGAGCATCCTCATATTGTTCTGCAGATGTGGATTACTGCTCTGTGCATTTTGTCTAGCCCTTTTTGTATATAACTCAGTAAACCACATTTTCCATTGTAGGTATTTAGGTTTCTTAAGTAAGGCTCTACAAAGCATCTTCCAATCCACTGGAGCAAAATTATTGTAATGTCGGGCAAGCCCATTAAGAAATTCCTTAACACAATGAGACTGAGGACCATACAACTGCCTTCTTAAGTTTACCAATATCATCAACAGCAACACCTTCATATCTGGCTGGTTGAGCTATACTATTCATAGGGGGTGGTCGAATTACAGGATAAGAAAAAATAGGCATTTCATCATCAAACTCACTGTCTGAGCCCTCTGTTTGTGAGGGAGTGATGCTGTAAAAATTGCTTCAGCCAGTCGAGGAGCCAAAGGCTGCTTTACTTTCACTTTCTCAGGTTCTCCTTTCACTCTGCTAATTTCCAACTCCATATGTTGTAATTTTGAGAAAATCAATTGCATTTGCTCAGACATTTTATTTACACTTTATTCCTTTTGAGCCTTTTTTACCTCTTGTTTTTTCTCTGTTAATTGCAATGCATCCTTATCTATTGTGTCCTTAACCTCAGAGTCCAACTGTAAATCTACAATAGAAGGGGTGACCTCTTTCTTTAAGTCTGCTATTAATCTTTCCTCATTCGAAGCTTTAAAAAGGGTATGTAAAATAGCCCAAATAGACCAAAATCTAATAGGAATCTTTTCCCTTTCTTGAACAGCTTTTTCTACAATATTCTTTACTCATTTCCAATTATCAACATCGAATTTTCCTTCATCAGGGAACCAAGGATACCATTTCCTAACTACATTAATACACATTTCTATGTCAGAAGAAGAAATATTTACACCATAAACAGCAAGTAAATGTTTAAGCATAAGTAAGTACGGAGTAGATTTAACTTGTCCTATCATCCTGTAATTAAAATTACTTACCTGAATATCCCTTCCTGAATTCAACAATGCATGGTCCCTGTTTGGGCGCCAATTGTAACATCTAGTGCATTTGGGTCCCTGGGTAAGGGTAACAAAATCACCAGGACACAGGGGATGCAGAGTGCAAACAGCAATTGCCACTGCATGCTGTGCTTTATTGTTAGTGGTATTTAAAGACAAGCAAGCATGATCTTTGCCAAGATTTGGTCAGAAGACATTCACACAAAAATTTCAACAGATACATTTTTACTTGACCTATGAGATATTGTCTTGGTATATTATTTTTTTGGGGGGTCCGGTCGTGGGGCCTTAACTCTGGGCGCTGTCCCTCAGCTCTTGGGCTCAAGGCTAGCACTCTATCACTTGAGCCACAGCACCACTTCCGGCTTTTTTCTTTTTGCTTATGTGGTGCTGAGGAATCGAACTTAGGGCCTCATACATGCAAGGCAATCGTCTACCACTGAGCCACCTTCCCAGCCCTGTCTTGGTATATTAGTATCTAAACTATTTTAGAGCAAGCTCAAACCACTTCTCCAATCTCAGGGAAATGCTTGACCAGCTGTTTAACTATGCTTAAGCAAGCAGAAGAGCTACTTACTCAGCTCTCAGGAGTCTGTGACATGTGTTTTGAGATAGGGAGAGAGAACATTTTCCCTCTCTAGCCTGGCATGCCAAGAGCTTTTCTAATACTCAAACACAGTCCACAAATAATCCTGAGGCCAGAGCCTCCATCATTCTTCCCCTTCAACATAGACCCTGAGTCTTCACAGTCTTTGAACTGTAATCTTCCAAACTTCGCATCGTGATTATCTATGGTAGTTAAGAATGTATAAATATAAATAATATTTGCAAGAATACCAGTAGAGGAAAAATGATACAACTCTGTATATAGTGGTGTTCTTTCCAGAATATGGAGGGCATCACATTAGCAGAAGTGCAGTGTATTTTCACAATGGACATAAGCTATTCTTGATGTGAATTAAGGGAATTTTGAGGTGCACCCTACCAGTTGGAAACTGGCGGGCTAGGATGACTTTATGGCATAAATCTTGTGATTGATGGTCATAGAAATAATAGCTTAATCTGATAAACAACTGCTTACTCTTGAAGAATTAATTATCACATGCTTCATATCCCATATCAGAATGTGGCTCTTTTTCTGTTCACTTCTCAGTCTGTAACACTCCATTGGAAAATGCATCTACTGCAGAATTACATAACATGCAAACAGCTATATTTTGAATCTCTCAGGTATGGAATATTCAGAATTTGAAAATGAGTAGTTATTAGTCATAGGAATTTTGAAGAATACATGCATTCTGTCCTCTTAACAACTTATTTACTTTTAAAAGTTATGGGTTTCCATAGAATTAAACTGTTTTCTGTTTTAGTATAACAAAGTACTAAATTTATTCTATTTTCAAAATATTGGCAAGTATATTGTGAAAAAATTGTGTAGTTGGATATCATTACAGTTGATGACCTTCTGATAAAGAAGAGATAATTAATTCAAATTAGATGCCAAATAATACTGATATTTTAAAAGTTACTACATAAAGAACAATATTTACTATACCAAAACAGTGAAATTTTATTTCATCAGCTTATTTTTTTAATTTAATTTTAATGTGAAAGTGATGTGCACTGTGGTTACAGCCATTGTAAGTTAGTGAATACATAAGTTTTCAAACTTGTTATCCCCTCTCTCATTTTTCTCAGTTTTTCCTTCACCCTATTACCCCTCCCAAGTTGTAATGTACATTTCCAACTTATTGTCTTGTGAGAATTGCTATTGCATTGGTTTGCTGTTCGTCTTTTGTCTCGCCATTTTTTTGTTCCTGTTCCCTTCCCTAATTAAGGTAAATGTATACACAATACACAGAGTACCAAAATCAAACAGAGGAGGGGATAAAACATAGGGGAAAATCTCAGAGAAAATAGAAATCACATAGTACATCAAAAAAAAAAAAAACAACTACAAATAAATATGTTTCCATATCTTGGAGTTCATTTTGCTCCGCATCAGCTTATATGGTCAAATATATGCATAACAAAGCCACTGGAAAATAGTATTTTCATGGACACTATATAATGAAAGCAACATGTTAACTGTTTTTGATGGTGAAGGTGGGATTAAGATTGGTGAATTCACGATTCTGATAAAGGAATTTCAAAAGAGTTAAAAATTTATGACAGGTAAATTTTAATTGTTCAAAATTATAACAACTTAGCCTATTAAGAAAATTTAAAATTGTCTGGGAAAATAGGCTTTCATGCAAAGAAATCCATGGAGACTTAGCTGAGAGGGAGCAATGTGGGTGAATATGGCTCATTTTCACACTAAATAAACAAACCTCACAAACCTTGCTGTAAATCCTGTAGGTTCCCTTGAGAATTGTCCTTACCCAAGAAATAAACTCTGACTGTGTGAAACAATGTTGTAGTGGAATTTAAATTCAAAATTCTTTAAAAAAAAAAAAAGAAATCAAAATTTGCGAATTGACATTTAATTACCAAACTAATTCTGTGAAAAAGAAATACAATTCAAAATCACTTGACTTTATTAAAAGTATGAGAAAAGAGTAGTGAAGAGAGATGAGAGAAACCATAGAGGACTGTTTTCTCTCCAGTGGTGTAATGGGTTCTTGATCTTGATTCTTCCATTCGATCTTCATAAGCTATAAAGCCACAACTCAGGACTGGAGTAACCAGTTCAGACAAAGAATACTCACAGAATGGGGGCTGGGAAAGTGGCTCAGTGGTAGAGCGCTTGCCTTGCATGCCTGAGACCCTGGGTTTGATTCCACCACATAAGAAAAAAAGAAAAAAGCCAGAAGTGGAGCTATGGCTCAAGTGGTAGAGCACTAGCCTTAACCTCAAGAGCTAAGGGACAACGCCCAGGCCCAAAGTTCATGCCCCACGACCAGACCAAAAAAAAAAAAACGGAATAAAATGTTTGCAGTAGATGTAGGTGATTTATAACCTTAGACAATCTATTTAAATCTGTTCAAAATTCTCCCCTACCCAAACCTGCCCTCTTTGAACAGCTTTGTTTGCTTTTCCCAAGACTGCCCTTCATTAACTGCTTAAAATTTTGTGAGGTCATATACATACTTTCTAGAGATTGCTGTTTGGTTGTGATTTTTGTGTGTTTTTGTTTGTAGTTGTGTTCTTAACTGAATTTCAAAAGGTTGTGCAAGTGTGTTACAATTAAATATGTCTATCTAATTGTCCAATGCTCCTGAATCAGAGTCACTCATTCTATCATTCTCAACCAACCTTTTTTCCAAGATTTATTTCAGATTTACCACTTACTTATTCATGTGTACATTGAGTATTCTAGCTGTACTTGCCCCTTGTTCCATTTTTCATTCATTCTATGTCTTTACTATTATTCATTTCTGGTTTCAACTTCGTGATAGTCATTCTGTTAAACTGTCTGTTAATACTTTGAAAGGTTTATATACATTCCATAGAGTTTCAATCCTGAATATACTTGAACTGATGTCAGCATATACTTCCATAATTCATGCTTGATGTCAGCATATGCTTCCATAATTCATGCATCTGTAATAACAATTTGCAAGACTGGGGACGTGAAGCACCTAAACATCATTTTATTCCCATCTTTTTGGAAGATTAATCTTTAGTCAACAAGAAAGTTTAAAAATCGCTTAGAATTTATAGCTAACTACCAGTTTTTATAAATGGCTTTGTGCAATGGTGTGTGATTATTTTATTTTACATGGGATGATATTTTCTACTACCTATAAGTTTTGGAAAAAGAAGAAAACTAAAATTTACTACTTAGAGGAATATGATAGAAATAGAAGATAGATTTTATGTTTGTCACATCTCTGATCAGTACCCATATTCATGATTTAAAGTCATATTTCTTACTATGTTAGACATATAGGGAAAATATATGATAAGGCAACACATGATAAGGCAACTATTAGTGACTTTTTAAAATGTACCTTCTTATGTGATGAAATTTACTTTATTAGCTAATATTTGGGTTAGAATTATGGGAGGTTGATATATTTAACACATTTCTGGAAGGCACCTACTGAACAAGGCAAATGGTAGGAGATACTATTTCTACACTTTATTGAATGGTTGAACTTATTTGGCATTAGTGTTGGGTAAATAAATCAACTCTATTGTAGCTTGATTCCTGCACTTGAGAAACTTGTAATGTCACTATCATCTACTTGTCAAGTGTTATTTTGTTGAATATGATTCTAAAAAGTTTATTTGAAAAGGAATATACTTTCAGTAGGTTATCATTGGTTTGAAAATGACATTTTTATTCTACAGAACCAAGTTTTACTGAAGTACTCGTGTTTTGAAGCACTAAGGGTCTTCTCAATTAATGTTTTTCTAAATTATATTTCACCTCTAAATCAAGTTTTCCTAGTCTTGGTAGACCAATTATGGATCTATGATTCCAGAAATTTTTTTTTGGCTGCACTGAAATCTTTCATTAATCATTAGGAGAGGGGTATTAAAATTAATCTTTTGACATTTGTGATTTTGTTTACTCATATGGGCTTGTCATCTGTAAATTGAAAGTTTGAACTACAGTACATTCTCTCATATATTGTGGTTTCCTCTTTCATTTTAAGTTGCCTTACATTTCACAATTGCTTACTGCTAATTAGTAAAGGAATTGGGACCCTGAAATACTATAGGAAATAAGAAATTGAGATGGGTCTTCAATTACTTTCTGTTAGCATGCTGCATGGGCCAAGGTGAGAAGACTTGCCATTGTTATCTGATGATGCAGATAACTGGGACCTGGTATCCTCTGACCCGTGGGTACTGCAGAAGAATAATAGCTTTTAGGCATCATATGAAGAAAATCACTTTGGGACCAGCGAGTTAGTACAATAAACACAGCAGCAGTGTAAAATCTCTTCTAGATTAGATGAAAACAATACTTTTTTTTTTTTTTTTTTTACTATGTGAATTCAGAAGACCAAGAACACTTAGATGGTATCACAAGTTTATAGCAAAGACATTGCATTGATACTTTTTATATTCAAATATATATTCTAAACCTAATTATTTATGTTCCAATCTATTTATGGGAATAAATTTCAATTTATTTGTCAAATTATGAATTAATTCTAGTAAGTGTCACTGTGTGAAATTTAAGATCAGCACATATAAATATAAAATATATAAGTACATGTAATATAAGAAATTGTTATTCATTGTTCTGTTTTGGTTAGGGTATCAAAGGCAACTCTGTTTTAAAGTATTATTCCATTATCTCTACCTCAGTTTTTGGTAGAGTTAGACCTAAAGCTTTACCATTTGTAAATTTAAAGCCTGGAGGCAAGAGGAAACACTTTGATTAAAACATTACCAATTTAAGGCCTAATATCGATGAAAAATATATAGACTTCTTCAGGAGCTATGGACATATTTGGTGATAGAAAGTCAGTAGTGTAAGTTCCTGCCTGGTTGTATGGTAGACAGGCCAGGATATTAAGTAAACATGCATATAAACAACTTTTTCACCTTTTTGGCTTTAGCTACTTTTGAATTAATAGGTATAATAAACAATTATATATATATATATTTGTTGTTGTTGTTTTTGGGTCCAGTCGTGGGGTCTGAACTCTGGGCCTGGGCCCTGTCCCTCAGCTCTTCAGCTCAAGGCTAGAGCTCTACCACTTGAGTCACAGCAACACTTCCGGCTTTTTTCTTTTTGCTTATGTGGTGCTGAGGAATCAAACCCAGGGCTTCAGTCATGCAAGGCATGCGCTCTACCACTGAGCCAACGTCCCAGCCCAAACAATTACATTTTGATAAAATACCTTCTATTCTGAACAATTCGGTCTGAAGTGTTCATCTCTCTATGAACCCTTGTAACTAAGATTAGTTTTGTTCCAGTAAGAATCTATGCTGTCAGTGTAAGATATTCTGGTTGGTCTGTTCCTACATGGAAGAAGGGTAAAGGGTCAGGAAGACATTTGTGCCACTGAGACCTCATTTAGGAGATTTTAAGCTGCAGAAGTTTAGAAATAGCTCTTAAGAAAGGCTTACTTTGAATCCATTAGCTCCACAAAGCTAACTCAGTTGATAAATAAGTACTTGAAAAGCCATCACCTTTGGACTTAGCGGTAAAAGTTTCAAAGTATGATCAAATTTAAAATGAAAACGACAAAATAGTTATTGACAAAAAATTGCAAATGTGAACAATCGACCATACAATATAAGTTTTTTCCACTATGCACAGAATTTTAGAGAAATAAGATCAATAGCATTTTTAGGAAAAATAAGGGTTCCTTGTTACAAATAGGCAACCATGGATATATGCCTGTATAAATATTGTATCATTACGTACTTAAATTTAGAGGATACTACATGCTTCAGCAGCAGGTCTACCCAAATTACAACAATACAGAGATTAAAATGGTACTTGCACAAGGATGGTATGAAAATTTGTGAAGTATTCCATATTTTTCATTCTTCAAATGCAAGAAATGAAAAACAGTTATTAAAAAGTTGATTACAAAAATACAAGTGTAACAATACATGTAATTCATAGAATTAAAGGTTAGTTTGACATCAGTATATTAAATCTTCACCTTAGAAAGGCCCTTACATAGCATAAACTTTATAAAACTTGAAATTAGATAACATTGTCATTTTATCCCAAAGAAATAAAATTTAAACCATGGTCATAGGGGGTTCCCGGAAGATGGTGGAGGAGAAGCTGTAGGCTAAACAAGCTCTCGCATAGAAAGCAGTTTTAGAGTTCCAGTGAACAGTCCTAAGCCAGAGAATCACACCAAGTGTGCCATCACTATGCACAGAGTTAGGACAGAGAGGGAAAATCCAGGCAAGGAGACAGATCTGAGCACTTGCCAGCAGCCTCGGTAGCAGCGTTGGCCATAGCCGCCATCCTGTAACACAGAGAATGCAGGACAAAGGAGCCAGACACGGTGGACAAGCAGATTCTACTCAACACCAGCAAGAACTGACAAGGAGCAGACATCTTCATCTTGCAGTTCGCAGACCAGAGACCACCCAGGAACCAAGACTCGGCGGGAGTAGAAGCCAAATGTCCTCACTCCTTCTCAGAGAGCAGAGGAGAGAAGGCCACCCCTCCCCCCCAACTACCAGACATCTCCAACTTGGGTACTGACAAAGCTCGGTGGAGCTGCTAGCTCCAACTAAGGCCTTGGAAGAAAACTAGAGTCATTTAGCAGGTCACAAGAACCTAAAGAGTCCTACCAGAGAGCTCCATCCAGGGAAAAATCACCCAGCTCAGGTGCAAGCCCCAAGAGTGGCTTTCTTCACTGGGTAATCAGAGCCAGAGTCTGCCCCTCCCTTTAGCAGCCTTGACAATCAATTGAAATTCAGTAAACATAAACCTGGAGAGTGGCTCCAGGCTGGGCTCTCTGAGTTTCTCACAAGCTACCTCCTGGGAAAAGCTACTGTTTGCTGAAAGGCCTCAACTCTACCCAGAACCTAGCCTCATCACAGCATCTCCAAACTTGAGGAAAAAGCCATGTCCCTCTTTTGTGTTAATCAAAGCAGATCTCCCTCCCATTGAACTAACCTGAGAGAAGGATCACAAAATCCTGGGTAAAGTAGAGCATTTTTCTGCCTGTTCAAACAAACTGACTTAAGAAACCAACCAAGCCATAGGAAAATCAAACACCACAAGCAGACCAGAGACTCCAACAAGAGGCTGGTTACAGACACAAGGGAGATACAGGATTTTTCCCACCACTCCCAAAAAAATTAAAGAACTATTTTTTTTGTACATTTTATTAAAAAATTTTTTTTCTAAAACGTTTTTTTTTAATTTTTACCTTTTTTGAAAAAAAAGTTTCCTAGTAACTATTTTCCCCTCTTATAATTTTTATTTCAGTGGTATATGTGTGTGTGCGTTCTTCTTCTTTTTTTCTTAAAATTTTTTTTGTTTTTTATTTTGCTCTATTGAACTTCTGATCTTTATTCTTTCTTTCTTATTCTTTTCACCTTTACTTCTCTTTTGTTCTTTTTTATGTGACTTAATTGTTTTTCTGCACATTCTCAGATATACACATAGTCCATTATTGGACCTTATCCTCCATGTGTACACACTTAATCCACAAATTTATTACTCAGTTCAAAACCTCTTAGACTTAAATTCCTTAATAGCATTACTACCTATTTATACCTATGTAATATTTTAAGTATTTTTATTTTTAAGTTTTTCACATCTCTTTTATATCCCTCCCCTTCTGCATTATATGCACGTTCTTCTCTGAATATTTCGTTTTTGATTCTGCATAATATTTTTAATTTTTACTTTTCAATTTTTTCTGGTCTCTTTTTCCCCCTTTCTCTTTTCTTTTTTCTCTCTCTACTTTCATCCTATCCAACCTATTTCCTGCTTTGAGATTAAGACTTAGTTAAGTTAAATCTCCCTGTGCCTTCCCACATATCTCTATTCCTATTTTTTACCCACATCTCTCCCTCAACCTAATAATTTCTGGTTTGCCAAATTCGGATTTGCAGTTTGTAGCCCATTAATATATAGTTGTTTGACGTTGAATAGATGTTCTATGGAACTATATTGTATCTGCAGACTATTGACTGGGCAAATATAGACTTTGGTTGATGCTTGTCTTAAGATAGTGTTCAAGCAAAGAACTGGTGTTATTTTCATCCCAAATAGGCAGAGTAAGCCGGAAAACCACAAGAAAAATGGCAAGTCCGGGTATTTCCATTCCCACTCATGATAATCAGGGGACAGAACAGATAATGAATAATCCAGAGGAGTGTTCCCAAATAGCTCTACGAAAACTGCTGGCAAACATGATAAATGAAAAGATTGAAAACATACAAAGGAATCTGTATGAGCATGATAGGGAGAGAGAGGAGGAAAACCAAAGGTTTATAAAGGAATATCCTGAGCGTGAGGAAGCTACTCAAAAACTGATACAGGATTTGCGTGAACAGCTTGAGAATACTCAAAGAGAAAGGCAGGAATGGCATGAGCAGATTGAGAACACTCAAAGAGAACTACAGGAATGGCGTGAACGTGAGGAAGCTAAGCGAAGAGTAATACAGGAATTGAGAGAGCAGGATGAGGATACACAATGATCACTAAAGGTGTTCATGGAATCCAGTAACAAACAGCTGAAGTAATTCAGGGAGACCACAAAGGGAATGCTGAATGGAACCCAACAGAAGAAATGGGAATCTAAGCAAACCATAACCAAACAACTAATTGACTTGAGAATAAACACTGAACACCAAATTAAGGAAGTAAAGAAGTTTATACAAGATCTAAAACAAAGCTTCAATAAAGCATTTGAAGCCATCAAAGCTGTCCAATTAGAAGGAAAAGAAATTTTAAAAAAGTGGAAACTCTTGACAGCAGGTTAGACCATGCAGAAGATCGAAACTCGGGGATTGAAGACAGCCTAAATATTATAGAGAAAGAACATACAACCATCCAAGTCAAGTCCAAGAAATATGACAGATTTATCCAACAGTTGGAAGACAGCATCAGAAGGCCTAATCCAAGGATAATGGGTGCAGAGGAGCACCTAGAAACAGAAGAAGTAAATCGTCTAGGAAATTGGTTTAACAGAATCCTAGCAGAGAACTTCCCAAACATGGAAAAAGATAGGCCTATTCAGATACAAGAAGCTTTTAGAACTCCAAATAGACCAGACAGGAACAGGACATCCCACCATCACATTATAATCCGCAGAGGATGAATTCCGACCAAGGAAAATATCCTTAAACATTTGAAGGAGAAAAGATTAATCACCTATAAAAGCAAACCAATTAAAATCACCTCAGATTTCTCAGCAGAGACAATCAAAGCAAGAAGAGCCTGGAATGATGTATGCCATGCCTTTAAAACAAACAGCAATCAACCAAGAATACTGTACCCAGCTAAACTCTCCTTCATAACTGAAGGCCAAATAAAAACCTTCCATAGCAAAGAAAAATTGAAACAATACATCTCCACCAAACCAGCCCTACAAAAGATTCTTAAAGACGTCCTACACATAGAAAACCAAGAAGACCACAATAAAGGCCAATAAAATGCACCCAAACTGAGAATCCAAGAACATAGGAAGAACCCAGTTTTTGTAGCCCCCAAGAAGGTAGATAACATGACAGGAGCTCCCAAATTCCTCTCAGTCCTATCTCTCAACATTAACATACATAATTATCCAATTAAGCGACATGGACTGTACAGTAGGATTAAAAAGCAAGATCCTTCTATCTGATGTCTTCAGGAGTCACATCTTGCCAGTAAACACAAACACATTTTAAGTGTTAAAATCTGGAACAAAATCTACCAAGCAAACGGCCCCCATAAACAGTCGGGAGTTGCAATCCTAATATCAGATAAAATAGTCTTCAAATTAAAATTCGTGAGAACAGATAAAGAAGGTGGCTACATAATAATTAAGGGATTTCTCCTTCAGGAGGATATTACAATTTTAAATATCTATTCGCCAAACAACGTAGCACCAAAATTTATCCAAGAAACATTCCTTTCCCTCAAATTCCACAGAGATCCAAAGACATTAATTGTTGGGGATTTTAATACACCACTCTCCCCTCTAAATAGATCAACTCGGAAAAAACCCAATAGAGAAACGCAGATGTAAACAACTGCATAGATCAAGTAGATTTAACAGACATCTATGGAATATTTCACTCACCAGCATCACAATACAAGTTTTTCTCAGAAGCACATGGAACATTTTCTAAAATAGACCACATTTATGCCACAATGCAAACTTGTCAAAATTGAGAAACATTGAAGTTATACCTTGCATTCTCTCTGACCACAAGGGAATAAAATTAGAACTCAACACCAAAAGCCACCAAAGAAACTCCTGTAACACATGGAGCCTGAACAACACACTGCTGAATCATGAGTGGGTCATGGAAGAGATTAGAAAGGAAATTCAAATGTTCATGCAATTCAACAAAAATTAGCACACAAATTACCAGCTCCTCTGGGACAAGCAAAGGCAGTACTCAGAGGCAAGTTTATAGCTCTGAGATCCTATATCAACAAATTGGAGAGATCTGAAACCAACAATTTAATGAGACATCTGAACCTCCTTGAAAAAGAGCAGCAAGATATACCCCAATATAATAGATGGAAAGAAATAATTATTTTAATTAATTCATTTTAATTAAAATTAAATCAGAATTAAATGAATTTGAATCCAATAAAACTATAAAAATTATCAACAAAACAAAGAGTTGGTTCTTGGAAAAAATTAACAAAATTGACAGACCCTTAGCAAATCTTATCACAAAAAGAAGAGAACACACCCAAATCAATAAACTCAGAGATGAGAATGGAAACATCACCACAGAAACAACCAAGATTCAGAATATTATAAGGGAATAATTCGCAAAACTTTATGCTAATAAGTTTGAGAACTTGGCAGAAATGGACTTTTTCCTAGCAAATATTGACATGCCAATACTAAACCAAGATGAGTTAAACCATCTTAACTGGAGCTTATCAAGCATTGAAATAGAAACAGCAATAAGAGACCTCTCACCTAAGAAAAGTCCAGGTTCAGATGGTTTACAGCAGAAACCTACAAGGCCTTTAAATGCAGAGCTCACGCCAATACTACTCCAACTCTTCAATGAAATTGAAAGAGAAAGTTCACTACCGAACACATTCTATGAAGCCATCATCACCCTCATCCCAAAACCAGGCAGGGACTCATCAAAGAAAGAGAACTATAGACCCATTTTTTTTTGATGAACATTGATGCAAAACTTCTCAACAAAATTATGGCCAATCGTCTTCAACAATGCATCCAGAAAATCATTCAACATGATCAAACAGGATTCATTTCAGGGATGCAAATCAATTAATATAATTCCTCACATCAACAGAAGCAAGGATAAGAACCACATGGTTATCTCAATATATGCAGAAAAAGCATTTGACAAGATCCATCACCCCTTTATGATGAAGGTTCTGGAAAAATTAGGAATCCATGAAACATTCCTCAATAGAATAAAGGCTATATATGACAAACCTACAGCCAGCATTATACTTAATGGTGAAAAACTAAAGTCATTTCCTCTTAACTCAGGAACAAGACAAGGATGTCGACTATCGCCAATTCTCTTCAATCTTGTATTAGAATCCCTATCTACAGCAATAAGACAGGATGCAAACATAAAGGTGATCCAAATAGGGAAAAAAGAAATAAAATTCTCCCTCTTTGCAGATGACATGATCTTGTATTTAAAGAATCCCATAGACTCCACTCCCAAATTACTCAAGTTGATTCAAAACTTTGGCAAAGTAGCGGGGTATAAAATTAACCCCCCAAAATCAATGGATTTTCTGTATGGCAACAATAAGTAAAGTGTTGGTGAAATTAGGAAAGCAATTCCATTTGTAATAGCCCCACAAAAAATAAAATACCTTGGAATTAACTTAACCAAAAAGTGAAGGACCTTTATGATCAAAACTGTAAAAACTTGACAAAGGATATCAAAACAGAACATAGAAAATGACAAAAATTCCCATGCTCCTGGATTGGAAAAATCAACATCGTGAAAATGGCAATACTTCCCAAGGCTATCTATACATTCAATGCAATACCTATCAAAATTCCAAACTCAGTCTTCAAGAAAATAGAAGAGGCCATCCAAAAATTCATAAGGAATAATAAAAGACCCCAAATAGCACAAACGCTCCTCAATTGAAAGAAAACTGCTGGAGGAATACAAATACCAAATTTCAAACTCTACTATAAAGCCATAGTAATCAAAACAGCATGGTATTGACACCAGAACAGATCTCTGGACCAATGGAATAGAATTGAAAACCCAGAAATGAACCTACAGACCTATAGCCATCTAATCTTTTATAAGGGAGCTAAAACAATAGAATGGAAGAAAGACAGCCTTTTCAGTAAATGGTGCTAGCAAAATTGGTTAACTAATTTTAGAAAACTAAAGCTAGATCTTTATATGTCACTCTGCACCAGAAGCAACTCCAAATGGATCAAAGACCTCAGAGTCAAAGCAGACACTCTGAAAACATTACAGGATGGAATAGGAGAAAACCTAGGTCTCCTTGGTGCAGTCTGAAATTTTCTTAATAGAGACCCAGAAACACAACAATCAAAGAAAATTTGGACAAATGGGATTGCATGAAGTTGCAGAGCTTCTGCATGGCAAAGGACATAGCTAGCAAGATCAATAGAAAGCCCACAGATTGGGAGAAGATCTTCACTAGCCATACAACCGACAAGGGTCTCATATCTAAAATATACTTCGAACTCAAAAAATCAACCCCCAACAACAAATCCTCAAAGAAACAACTGCCCAATAAATAAGTGGGCTAAAGACTTAAACAGAAACTTCTCTGAAGAAGAAAGAAGGATGGCCAACAGACACATGAAGAAATGCTCAACCTCCCTAGCAATAAAAAGAAATGAAAATCAAAACAACATTCAGATACCACCTCACTCCAATTAGAATGGCAAAAATCAAGAACTCTAAAAACAACAGATGCTGGAGGGGATGTTGGTGGGAGTGTAAACTTGTTCAAACCCGTTAGAAAGCAGTATGGAGGTTCCTCAAAAGACTCCACATAGAGCTCCCCTATGACCCAGCAATCCCACTTTTGGGCATTTACCCAAATGTTTACAAACAAGACCACACTAAATCTACCAGCCCAACTATGTTTATTGCAGCATTATTTATTATAACTAACTTATGGAACCAACACAGATGCTCTTCAGTAGATGAATGGATTAATAAAATGTGGTATATATATACAATGGAATTCTATGCCTCCATCAGAAAGAATGACATTGCCCCATTTGTTAGGAAATGGAAACACTTGGAAAAAATTATATTAAATGAAGTAAGCCAAGCCCAAAGAAACATAGGTCCCATGGTTTCGCTTATTTGCAATATCTAGTATATGTCTGAGTCAAGCAGAAAAGGTCAGATAAGGTGATGTTAGGGAAATGAACCCTAATATATGTATTCAAATGTTTTTTTTTTCTTTCTTGCGATTGTTTCTAACGCATTTATGAGATTATTTGTTTGTTGCTTTATATGTCCCTCCCCCACAGTATAACCCCTGCTTTCACTGTATTTGATGTCGTTATAATTTGTGGAGGGGAAGGGGGAAAAAAGTCGTTTAAATAAGGATACAGATGGACCCGTTTCAACAATGAGAAGTACTAGTTGTTATGTCGAAAATGAACTTTACAACTTTGGTGCGGGGGGGGGGGGGGGGGGGGGTTGGGGGGCGGCGAAGATTGGTTGGGGCGGAGGAGGAAGGATGGGAAGGGATGGGAAGGTATATAAAAATGTTTTTTTCTTTCATGTGGTTGCTTCTATCACATTCATAAAATTATTTGTTTGTTGCTTTGTATGTCCCTACCCCACGGTCTAACCCCTGCTTTCAGTGTATTAGATGTTGGGATAATTTGTGGAGGGAAAGGGAAAAAACAAATCATTTAAATAGGGATACAGGTGGACCCTTGCAACAACGATATGTACAAGTTATTTTGTTGAAAAATGAACTTTACAATTTTGGCCTGGTGGAGGGGAGGCGGGGGTAGTGGGTAGGGGGAGAATAGGCGGAGGTGAGGGGTTGGGGGTGCAAGATGGGAAGGGATGGGAAGGGGAAACAAAGGAGGAGGCAACAATTCTTGATAAGAAATGTACTCATTATATTGCCCATGTAATTTTAACTCTTTTGTATGGTATTTTCACAATTAAAAAATTGCAATTGTTAAAAAAATAAAAAAGAAATAAAATAAAAAAATAAAAAAGAAATAAAATAATATAAGGACCTAGGAAAAAGGAATCTTAAACTTTTTCTATATGGAATGTAATCTGAAAGGACACATTTATTAATGAAGGTATATATTATATAACAATGTAGACTTCAAAGTATTATATCTAGAAGACAATGAAATAGATTATGGAGTTTATACAAACATAGATACTTTTTGTAGACAAGCACCAGGAATATCTTTAGTTTCTATACTATTCATTTCAACCGATAAGTTAAAATTAAAAAAATCACAAGCTCTGCAGAAATCATTATAGATGCATACAAACAACTCTTGAATACATTTTGACATCAAAGTCAGGCAATTCACGTGGAAGAACACTATGGAATCCATGAATTTTTAAATTAAGATATTGCTGTTGCTTTGTATATGAAAATATTTTATAGGAACACAAAGTATGGACTGGCACTTTTGAAATTTAAGAAACTTAACCAAACCATTTCTACATAGGAGAACAATATGTACAGCCATCCAAACTTCAAAGAGGTAGTGATACATACTTATCCTTTTGGCAATATCAAATGCAGTTTATTCCAAGTTGTTCTTCAGACCTGGTTTGATATAATGGTTCAACAGAAGGAGATACAGCATATCTTCGCTATTTCTATTCCCAGCAGCAATATGCAAGGGTGTCAAGAGGCCTTTAGTTTGGGGATTGGTATCTGCATCATGATGAAGTAAGAACGAATCCATTCTGGTGTTATTCCACATATAAGCACTGTGCAGGGGTGCCAAGCCATTCAGAGTTATTGCATGAATATCTGCCTTGAGCTACCAACTCATGGACAATGTCTAAATGTCCACTCTTGGCTTCCCGATGAAGAGGGGTATACTTACCTCATCCCTAGTATACATATGAGTGCACTTTTTGGAAAGTAGTCTCGGCACTGTAGTAAGGCGATTAATTTCGGCATACCAAAGAAGAAATTTGCATGGATTCTTCTCCGTTATTTTCTTGCAATTGATACCATTCCTCACGTTTTCACCTCGTTCTTTGTCTTCATCAGAATTGTCTAACCAGAGACTTTGAGTACCAGTGGGAATGAGATGCCCATGTATTTCCCCATTAGTTCACATTTGTTGAAATGGTCAGAAAAATACAGTTAATTTTCTGCATATGTTTTTTCACCATGATTTATTTTCTCTTTTTCCATTTTTACTATACTAAATTATTCTAACTGGAGAGTAGTGAATTGATAGAGAGCAGAGGAAAGATTTTCCTCCGTATTCAAATGCATAGACTGAAAATGAGGACCAGTGGTGTCTTCATGTGCAGCTTATTCTAGGAAGGAGAAAATAGGAAACAATGCCTTCTACGTAAAATATTTGGGAAATACCATGATATAGTTTAAGAGAACTTACTATACAATATATGAACTGTAAGAGCATTCTAATAGATGCATTATTTATTGGTACCCAACATTAGAAAAAAATGTATAATACAGTAGTAAAATAGGAGTCCTTTGCATGACTATTTAAATTCCTTGTTTTTTTAAAGACACTTGTTTTCATCTAAAAAAGTAATCCTATCTATTGTCTTCAAGTAATTTTGATGATTGAAGATGCTTAATGAGAAGTCAAAATGTATTAGTATTCCTTTGATATCAATTAAATTTCATTTTTCTTCTTGGAGAATATAATGATCAAAGCAATATTTCAGAATCAGCAAGCAAGAGTTCAGCATCATGCTTCCAGTGCAAGTGGATCACCAGTAAATGATCCTCGATACCATTTTCCACAAAGTTTTTTCATAGATACAATCTGTCTGCCTTCTCTAGCTGCTTTCCTAGCCTGGACCTTTTCTTTCATTGTGCAGGAAAAGTGTGATTCAACTGATTTCAGTCATATTTGTTCCTAGAATTATCAAGGATTTAGATTCTTTTTTTTAAATTAGTTGTGGAGCCTGAACTCTGGGCTTCAGCACCGTCCTTGAGTTCTTCAAATCAAGGCAAGCTCTCTACCACTTGAGCCACAGAATCACATCTGTGGTTCAAGCGCTATACCACTTGAGCCACAGAATCACTTCTGTGGTTCTGTTTATGTGGTGCTGATTTGGGAAATGGTAGATCAGAAAGTGAAATGATGCAACCAAATATATAAAAGCAAAATAAATTAGGACAATTATGGAGCAACCATATTGTCTATGAAAATCATGCAAGAGAGAGAGGAAGAGAGATACAGATGTGCAATGACCTAGCTAGCCACAAAATCAATGTTTCTGATCTATATACAGAGCAAACAAATTTATTTTTTATTTGTTAAAAGAGATGGAAATAGAATTTATGTATTTACTTGAAATTAGTACATACATTTTTAGTCGCCTACATAAAGAGACATAGCTTTGACCAAATTACAGACAAGAATCTTAATCCTTGGGCTGGGAAGGTGGCTAAGTGGTAGAGTGATTTTCTTGTAGCTTATTACACTGTGGACACTACTTTCCAAAAAGGCCACTCATATGAATACTAGGGATGAGGATGAGTATAGCCCTCTTCATCGGGAAGCCTAGAGTGGACACTTAGACATTGTCCATGAGTTAGTAGCTCAAGGCAGATATTCATGCAATAAATCTGAATGGCTGGACACCCCTGCACAGTGCTTATATGGGAAACATATTGCAGCTCAAACACACACACACACACACACACACACACACACACACACACACACACATCATCAGATTTCTTATTAAGTATTTTTTGTGTATGGTCTTAAGAGGAAATTTACATTACTAACTTAAATTTCTGACAGAACAATATAATCACTGTAAATCTTGCTTCTATACTCTCAGTATTAAATTGTTACCTAAGTATGTGCAATAGATAAGTATAAGAAAAAGTAGGAGCCACACTAGTGTCTCATGTCTTTATTCCTAGCTAATCAGATAGACGAAATCTGATGTTTGTGGTTTGAAACCAGACCAAGAAAAATAGTCCATTAGATTCTGGTTTGAAAGTAACCAGCAAAAGCTAGAAATGGAACTATGTTACAAGCAATAAAATGCTAGCCTTGAGAAAATTAAAACAAAAAAATCACAAATTCTGGGACAGACCTAGGCCCTGAGTTCAAGCTCTAGTATTAGTATTTAACTAATGAAGGAATGAATTAGTTAATTACCTAAAATAAAATAAGTGGTCACATGTGGAGGGGCAGGTAAAATGTAACAACCCTGGTGACTGGAATATGTATTATTTTGTAATAAGGCAAATTATCATTTGTCCTAATCACTAATATTTATTTGAAATTTTTTGTACAAAAACCCCTGAATTTGGCATGTGTATATATGTGTACATGTGCCCACATGTGTGTTTAAGTGTGTGTGTGTGTGTGTGTGTGTGTGTGTGCGCGCGCTGTTGCAATGTTGCTTGCCAATTTGAACAGGATGAGGCTGAAAAGAGCTGTGTTGCAATGCTTTTTATTTATCAGTGTTCTGTCTTGTCATTTCAGTGGAACCACCCTTCTGTACATTTTATTTGTTAATAACATCATCATAATCAAAGCATTTACAACATTAAGTTAGATAAAAGAGATAATTTTCAGCGCTTAGTATATATTAGTTAAAAATATACACATATAATTGGGTAGTAAGTTATTACTGTAAGAAGACTGTCAGTTCAAAATATGTATTTGACCTCTTAAATTGCTTATATTTTTAAGAAATACTCGGAGTGATTTTGACCAACTTGAACAAATAGGTATTACTCTCTGGTTATTTCTGTGAAACGCAAGGTGGATAAACTCTTTCTGGATTTCTGTTGATAATAACTTTCTTTGTAATATCGTATCTATTCACACTAAGATAATAAACCCTGTAATTTTAAGATTTGAATATCCCATCATATTGACTGAAAATCAGTATTGTGGCTATTCTTGTTAGATATATATTTCAAATAAACAAACAACAACATGTGTCACCTCCAGATTGTGGATGCATTTGAAGTTTGTACATACAAAGGTTTCTTCATTAATAGTTCTTTTGTGGGAGTAACTATCACAACTTTAACAAATAAGGCTTTTAGAATATCTTTTCCAATATAAATAACATCCAAGATCGAGTCTTACAATTTCTGAAAACCATTTAAATATTTTACTATTATTTTAGTTCATTGACTGTACAGCTAAAGACATTTCTGAAATAAATATTGTTGAGATCTGAAAATGTAGGTGGGTATATAGGCTTTTTATGCATCATTTTAGGAAAAAACAGTTTTTATGAAACTAAAAGAAACAGAATAAAAGAATGTAAGTGAATTGGGTAACCTAATTATTAGTATAATTTTGTTTTCAATTAGCACAGTCCTTTGAATGTAGATGAGGCAGTTAAATTGTTTTTTGTCTCACTGTGCTTCAGTTATTTTTAGATTATTTGCAGTTATAAGAATGAATTTGTAGTTTAAATAAAGGTGTTTTAAAATGATTAGGATTAATCTTGTGTTTTGTATTCTACTCCCATGAAAATAAGTTATTATCAAGTGTTAATAGTTTATAATTGAATCTTCAGTATCATAAGAAATTTTGAAAAAATTTGGTAGTGTTGATGTCTTTTTTTCGGGGGAATCCGGTAGTGGGGCCTGAACTCTGGGCACTGTCCCTCAGCTCTTCAGCTCAATTCTACCGCTCTACCACTTGAGACACAGCGTCACTTCCAGCTTTTTTCTTTTTGCTTATGTGGTTTTGAGGAATCGAACACAGGGCCTCATGCATGAAAGGCAAGCGCTCTACCACTAAGCCACCTTCCCAGCCCTTCATGTCTTTTTAAACCAATAGTATTCACAAAATGGAGAGTCTTTAATTCATACTTAGGCCTTGGTGTCTATTATTTTTAACCTCTCATTCCTAACATTAATGGTAGGTTAGAGTGCATTTTTGGTTATAGCAAAGATAAAATATTTATCTAGGGTCAAAGGTGATTTTTATATCTGTCTTGCTTTAATAGCATTTTAAAGTAGTACCTTTCTCTCAAAATGTTGGGTATAAAAAGCAATCAAAATACTTCTAATGGTAAACAACTTAGTTGAGCTACAATGTGGAAATGATTGGTCCATAAGACCTGCTGTCTGTTTCCATCAGGAATTATGGAGGTCATTTTCAGTAAGACAGTGTTAAACAGAGATATGGTCCCCATGCAGTTCAGTGTTTAGTGAAGGGTTAAAATATGATTTCTACTATTTTGAGCTAGAAATCAAGAATGTTATACTTTAGCAGTTCTTTTCACCAGGGAGGTATGCATTGATTATGAGCTTTGAGTATTCATATTACAGTTCCCTATTTTCTAACAAAGATAAAGTGAAATATTATGAGTGTACACAATAATTCTGGGAAAATTTCCTAGAATTTGTAGACTAAGTGCTGGTATTTTAGTCATAAAATAGAATGAGGTTAATTGATACAGTGGGAGATGAACCTCAGGCTAACACTTACCATGTGTGCAATGTTGTACTAGTAATTCCAACTTTGAAGACTACAATATCATCAACTGAGAATTAAAAATGTAAGGAGCTCCATTTTATGGAATTATTGTGAGGATTAAATTATAAACCATAGGTAAAGTACTTGGAAAAACAATCAATTAACGTTTGGCACATTCTACCTGTTAGGTTATCATGTGATGAAATCTAGCATTTTTACTGTGATATTATATGTGCAATGTGATGTATTGATATTCATTGCATTGGTCACTTTTCTGTCACTATGAGGAAAATAGCTGCAAAGAAAATTTCTGAGGTGGAAACTATTATATTGATTCATGGTTTAAGAGAACGCAGTTTAAGATCAAATGTCTCCCTTGTTTTTAATCATGTGTTTATTATCTAAACTAGTTGTACACCGGAATTTCCATTCAATAAATGAATTTTTTAAGTATAATGGATCTTTATATAACTTTTCCTACCCTTCCAAACCTCACCCCACTTTAATTTTTTCTAGTTTCATATTATTTCCATTGAATATAATGTCTTCACGGTTACTCCATAACTCTCTTTATTCCTTCCATTTGACTTCCCCTCACATCTTCCAAGTGATAGTTTTCTGGTATTCATTTTTTTGGATTAAAATTCAATTTTATAAGAAATTACACCTTTTAAATATTGCTCTGAAAAATGAAAGCTTTGGTTAAAACGTTGTTTAACTTGCATAAAATTCTGGCTTCCAAATACGCAACAGAACATGGGTCCTTTGTGTGTCTGGCTCTGACTTCGTTTACTTAAGATATTTTTAGATCTATCCATTTCTTTGCAAATAATGGATAGGTCCAATAAAATTGTGTATATATGACACAATTTCTCCAATCATCCTTCCGCCAAAGGGCATCATGGCTGTTTCCATAACTTGGCTATGGTGAATAGTGCACTAATGAAGATGGTTGTGAAAGTGATTTTACTGTAACCTTTTGGAAGAATTCATCACTATCTTTCTGGGAGCAATCCTCTATCCAGTTTTCCAGAATAAGCACATCCTTCCCTTCATCTCCATCACAACGTATTGCAAGTCCTCAAAAACAAACTACCCCATACAAGTCTCAATAAGCTAAAACCACACTGTGCCCATATTCTTTCAATACATTTTTAATAATTACATAAATTTAGTGATAACCTTCTATGTACTTTCTTAATGTGGGAATGAGAGACATAAAAACAGAGTAAAAGTAAGAAATATGCATTTTAATTAGCTATTATCATATTTAAAATCTTTTTCAGCTCTATTCATAGCCTCACTTACTATTATTTTAATCTTTATTTGATTACTTCATCTATCTCCTAAATTATAACAAGTGAATTAAATACAGACAAGAGAAGGAGAAAAGTAAAGTGTCCTAAGTCAAGTTTCTTTTTAATCCATCTAATAGTTTGGACCAAAAGTCGGTGAAAATGGGAAAAAAAAAAATAGAAAATAGAGCATTGTATATACCTGTTACAATGTAAGGGTATTTTAATAGTAATATGATAATTAGTTCCCAAAGAAATAAGAGAAAGAATTGCTAAACTCTAAAGGGAAAAATGAAGAGAGAAAAGAAGCAAAGTAAAACTTTTATCAATAACAAACACAAGAGTGTGGAACTGGAAAGGTAGTGGGAATATTCTAAGTAACAATAAAAATTGCTAGCGTGGATAGAATATGGATCACATTTTATCATATATAATTTTGATAAAACATACTAGGAATGAAAGTTTCAAAGTCATGATTTAAAACACTATTTGGATTACAACTAGGCAGTATATCTCAGTGGTAAAACATTGGCCTAGCATGTGTGAAGCAATGGTGTGACCTCCCAAAAATTACAAAGTACACACAAAGTACGCACACACAATAACCACATAAACACACACATACACACCACATACACATATTTGGAATATAGATGTTATCATATTAAACGGAGGAAATTATCACAAATAGTAAAAGTATGTTATATGAAATCATAATATTGCTCATACTATTTAAAAGTTTAGTACAAATAAAGACAAGATGCAGACATAAAGGGGATCCAAATAGGGAAAGAAGAATTAAAACTCTCCTTCTTTGCACATGACATGATCTTCTATTTAAAGAATTCCATAGACTCCACTCCCAAATTACTCAAGCTGATTCAAAACTTTGGCAATGTAGCAAGGTATAAAATTGGCCCACCAAAATCAATGGCTTTTCTGTATGCCAACAATGAGAAAAGTGGGGCTGAAATTAGGAAAGCAACTCCATTTGTAATAGCCCCACCAAAATTAAAATACCTAGGAATTTACTTAACCATAGAAGTGAAGGACCTCTATAATGAAAACCTTAAAAACTTGAAAAAGGATATCAAAACAGAACTTAGAAAATGGGAAAAACTCCCATGCTCCTGGATTGGAAAGATTAACATCATAAAAATGGCAATACTTCCCAAGGCTATCTACAAATTCCATGCGATACCTCTCAAAATTCCAACCTCATTCTTCAAGGAAATAGAAGAGGCAATCCAAAAATTCGTATGGAACAATAAAAGACCCAGAATAGCAAAACCGCTCCTCAACGGAAAGAACACTGCTGGAGGAATATCAATACCAAATTTCAAACTCTACTATAAATCCATAGGAATCAAAACAGCATGGAACTGGCACAAGAACAGACCTCAGGAACAACAGAATAGAATTGAAAAACCAGAAATGAACCTACAGACCTATAGCCATCTAATCTTTGATAAGGGAGCTAAAAAAATAGAATGGAAGAAAGACAGCCCCTTCAGGAAATGGTGCTGGCAAAATTGGTTAACTACTTGTAGAAAACTAAAGCTAGATCCTTATATATCATCCTGCACCAGAATCAACTCCAAACGGATCAAAGACCTCGGAGTCAAAGCAGCCACTCTGAATAGGAGAATCCCTAGGTCTCCTTGGCGCAGGCCGAAATTTTCTGAATAGAGACCCGGAAACACAACTAATCAAAGAAAGCTTGGACAAATGGGATTGCATGAAGTTGCAGAGCTTCTGCATGGCAAAGGACATAGCTATAAAGATCAGTAGAAAGCCCACAGATTGGGAGAACATCTTCACTAGTCATACAACGGACAAGGGTCTCATATCTAAAATATACTTGGATCTCAAAAAATTAAATACCCCAACAACAAATCCTCCATGAAACAACTGCCCAATAAATAAGTGGGCAAATGACTTAAAGAGAAACTTCTCTGAAGAAGAAAGAAGAATTGCCAATAGACACATGAAGAAAAGCTCAACCTCCCTAGCCATAAAAGAAATGCAAATCCAAACAACATTGTGATACCAACTCACACCAGTTGGAATGGCAAAAATCAAGAACTCTAACAACAACAGATGCTGGAGTGGATGTGGACAGAAGGGAATCTTACTTCATTGTTGGTGGGAGTGTAAACTTGTTCAACCACTTTGGAAAGTAGTATGGAGGTTCCTCAAGAGACTCCACATAGACCTCCCCTATGACACAGAAATCCCACTTTTGGGCATTTACCCAAATGCTTACAAACATGACCACACTAAAGCTACCAGCACAACTATGTTTATTGCAGCATTATTTACCATAGCTAAGATATGGAACCAACCCAAATGCCCCTCAGTAGATGAATGGATCAAGAAACTGTGGTATATATACAGAATGGAATTCTATGCCTCCATCAGAAAGAATGACATTGCCCCATTTGTCAGGAAATGGAAAGACTTGAAAAAAATTATATTAAGTGAAATAAGCCAAGCTCAAAGAAACATAGGTCCCATGATTTCCCTTATTTGCAATATCTAGTATATATATGAGTCAAGCAGAAAAAATCAGATAAGTTGATGTTAGGAAAATGAACCCTTAGATCTGTATTTAAATGCTTTTTATTCTTTCATGCATTTGTTTCTAAAGCATTTATAAGGTTATTTCTTTGTTGCTTTTTCTTTCCTGCCCCCACAGTATAACCCCTGCTTTCACTGCATTTGATGTCGGTATAATTTGTGGAGGGGAAGGGGAAAAACAATTTGTTTAAATAAGGATACAGGGGACCCGTTGCAACAATGAGAAGTACAAGTTGTCATGTTGAAAATGAACTTTATAACTTTGTTGAGGGTTGAGATGGATTGGGTGGGAGGGTGTGGGGGAGGCTGGGAAAGGATGGGAAGGGTAAACAAAGGAGGAGGCTACAATGCTTGATAAGAAATGTACTCACTGTCTTGCCCATGTAATTGTAAGCCCTCTGTACAGTATTTTCACAATAAAAATAAGAAATAATTTCATGACTAGTTACATCCTGGTTGTACCAAAGAAAATCTACTCCCTATTCTAAAACACATATCAATTTAATGTATATTAGTATAATCAGTATAAATTATGTGTGCATAACCTATATAATGTATTCTATTACATAACATATAAATCATATGTTTATAATATATGTATCATTATTGATCTTCTATAATACATTATTCATAGTAGTATTATACTGTGAATGATACAAGGAATGACAAATTTATTTAAATAAATATAGTTGTATGTTTCCTTCACATAATTTGTTTTTGTGCCAGTACTGAGACTTCAACTATAGTCTGGGTGTTGTCCCTGAGCCATTTTGCTCAGACTGGTTTCATATAACTATCTTCAAATCTCAGGCCATAGGTATCTGGGATTACAGACATGAGTCATGTTATATTTTTTAATTCCATCCTTGGCATGTTCTTACATAATTATTTTTGAATATTAAATGATAGTATGATATTACATTTCTAAACCAATTCAGAATAAATAACTATTTATCGGGTAAAACTATATGTTGCTATCGAAATTGTAAGGACCCTACTTTACTATCAATTTTCAAAGATATTGCTCGTTTAATTCCTGGACAGACAAGTAGAAAAATTAAATTTTCTGTGCATAGTATATGCAGTGTACTATGTTACATAACATATAAATGATATATTTATAATATATGCATAATTAGGTATATTTTATAATTACTATAAATAATATATATAAAACTGATTTTAATATTATTCTGTGAAGCATACAAGGAATGACAGCATCACTATCTTAACTGTATTCTTTTCAACAGTATGTAAACTATGCTATAAACATATATCTTCAAGAAAGCACACCTGTGTAATCCCATATCATATTCACCTTCAAATATTCTCCACGTTGCTATGAACATCCTCTAAGATTGGCAACACTTATCCACAGAAAACAGTTTGTGATACTTTCTGGATAATGTTGCTTGTCCTCATCCCTATCAGCCTTTCAGCAATTTCAGTGAAGAGCATTTTCTCCTGCTTTGCCTATAGACAATATCATCTTATGTTATTTCCCAGCAAAGAAATTGTGGCTAGCAGGGTTGAGCACTGATACATTCAGATGTTCTTCTGTTGTGAATTTTTCTTTTCTTTCTTGGACAGTGAACTGGCATAACGAAAAACATTTAAGGCAGTGTGTTTTGGTGTAAATGAAAACATACTAATTTGAAAATATTACAAATATTCGTTCTTTAAATTTTATGTTTAATTCAAATATAATAGGGGTGGTTTTAGTGGTGCATGCCTTTAAATCTAGCTATTTAGAAATCTGAAAACAGAGGATCATAGTTTTAAGCTAGACCAGGTAAATGGACCATTAGACACTTTTCTTCAACGAAGAACCAAAAAGCTAAAAGTGGAGCTGTGGCTCAAATGGAAGACTGACAGCCTGAGCACAAAAATAAAGTAAAAGAACCTAGGCCCCGAATTTAAGCCATAGTATTAGCACACATGTACTATATATTCTGTGAGATAATTTGTCAAAAACTGGTCATAGATTACATATGAGGTGTGAAAATGTATGTAAGTCTGAAATGACCCCAAGGTATTTTGACAAGACAACTAAAAGAGATATCACTTAATCAAATAGTAATGAGGGATAGGTTTGTAGATAAAGATCAAAGCTCACTTTGGAATCTTGAGTTTGTTAAAATCAGTAGCTAGGAGTTGTCAGTAGACAGGATGCTATTAAGGACTTGAATTAAAGAAAGAACAGAGCCGGAGGGGGGGGACAAAAAACAGAAATAATTACATGTACTCAGTGGTAATATCATGAGAAGGAAGATTACAGAACTACGCCCTGGGATACACAAATATGTAAAAGATGACAAATGAAAAACAGTAATAAGTATGTAATGCAGACTTATACAGATACGTATTTTTAATGTTTAATTGCTATGAAGTGATTGTTTGATGACCTAAAATTTAAGAAATTGGTAAGTTCAACTATCTCTTGGGCCAACCGTCAGAGATATTTTAAGTAAAATGGGGCCAGAGTAGTGTGTCTTGATTTGCCAAAGTGAAAACAGGTCAATATTTGGAAAGCCATTTTTTGTACATGTGGTTGGAGTGACAAATAATGGTTTGTTCAAGTGTCAGTAGAAGGGTACAGTTTTAGCACAATGATAGAAATCTTTCAAGGATCTGGCAGATTTTCCTACTGTCTTCAATTTCCTTTTTTTTCTGAGAACTAAAATAGCATTACTGGAAGCCAGTCCTAAATTGTACCTTTGTCAAGTTTTCAAATATTCAGTCTATCACATGCCCAAATAGTAGAGAATGGGAACAGGTATACATTGTGCACTCATAAGTCTCTGGACTTTCTCGAAGAGCCTTCTGCCATTGTGGGATGGATAGGGCTGGGTAATTTACAAAGTATCCATTATAGATTGAAAGTTTTCTGCTAAGTTGACACCTGAGATATCGGATGGTTTAACTGCATTGTATTGATTTTTATGAATCAGTTAATCAGATTCTTTATAATATATGATTTTACTAGACTGTGAAATGCATGTTTGTTCTATTTCCTTTGTATAATATATAGTATGTTTTGAAATTTTTTATAAATCATTCACCTTTTTATTTTTTTCAATATGGATTACTCTTAGTTCTCAAGAGTGGGGAAATGCACAGGAACTTTGTAACTTGAAGTCATATGTGTCATGTGTCATATCATATTTTCCTTGTAGAGAGTTGGTAATAAATTATATGTAATTTATTTTTCATTTTTATTTATTGTCTATTGCAGAGTTTGAACTCAGGGCCTGGGCACTGTTCCTGAGGTCTTTGACTCATCGAGCCACAGTATCAATTTTAGTCTTAATGATTAATTGAGATAAGTGTCTCACGGAACTTTTCTTCCCAAACTGGCTTTGAACTGTGATCCTCAGATATCAGCCTCCAGATTAGCCAAGATTATAGGCATGAGCTACCAGCACCTAGCTATATGTAATTTAAACTGTAGTTTTCTTCAAGTGTTTCATCCTACATTGAAGTTATTTTTCTTACAAATTTTCTAATAAATATATAATCCATTCAATTTTGAAAATTACTGCTGTATCTCCCACTTATTTGTGGCATTTCTGAAATCCAAGTTCCTCTGTGTGTCAGGGTGGATACTGTTGCCTATGACAAGTATTATTGTTGAATACATAGCATCTGGCTACTTAGAGAGCAAAGGATTGAAGCTACAGTAGTCACATAAAGAACTTCCAGGACAATTAAAGGACAAATCATGTATTCTCTGTGTAGGTGAATAGGGCACATAGAAAAAAAAGTCTTATACTTGAAAGTGATTGAGTGTGTGTGCACATAGGTTTTCACTTATTTAACTGTTGCTATAGATTTACACATTCACTAGTATAAAACAATATTTCATATATATATATATGTATATATTTATATATATATATATATACATATATATATATGTACATGCAGATCACAGTTTCCAAAATCCAGAGAACCACCTCCATGGGTATCGCATTCCTATGTTGCTTTGTCCAGTGGTAGAGAAATTACTCAGAGATTCAAGCATATATCTTTCAATATGTTGCTTGTTCCTAACACTAAAATTAGGAAGTCTGTTAATATATAACATAGGTTATATTATAATATATTTAAAATATCATATATAATGCATTTGTATATTATATATATTATTTATAATACCTGACAGTATTATAAATTTATAAGGAAAAATACAATAAACATATCAATGTCCATACTTTCCTAGCCATGATTAGGTTCAGTAGAGTTAGGTGCATTACATCTCAACAAGGAAACTCTACTTAAATTCTGATGACGTTGAGCTAGATAAGGAGAACTCATGTAAATGAAGCCTTGCCTCAATTTTGAGAAAAGATAAGTTTGGAAGCTTTTTTTCTGTTTTTTGGGGGGAGGGGGTTTCTTTTACCGGTCATGGGGCCAAAACTCTGGGCCTGGTTGCTGTCCCTCACCTCTTCATCTCAAGGGTAGTGTTCTACCAGTCCAGCCATAGCACCACTTCTGGCTGAGGAATCAAACTCAGGGCCTTATGCATGCAAGGCAAGCACTGTAACCACTGAGCAACCTTCCCAGCCCAAGTTTGGTAGTTTTCCAGAGAGGAATTTGGCATTTGCTTTGCATCCTTGATTAGTAATGAATAGGTATTATTTTGCTCCAAATTTTGTCTCCTTTTATGTTCCCTAAACAGTTACACAGGATCATCATTCCATCACATATATTTAAGTCCTTCTTTTATTTCTTTTTATCATTATTGTTTTGTTGGTGTTGTTTTGCTGATCCTGTATCTTGAACTCAGGGGCTAGGCAGTGTCCCTGAGCTCCAGGCTAGTGCTCTACAACATGAGCCACAGCACCACTTCTGGCTTTTTTTGCCTGGGCTTCATTTGAATCATAATACTCAGATCTCACCCTCCTGGGTAGTTTGGATTACAGATGTGAGCCAACAGTGCCCAGTAATCCTTCTCTGTTAGGTATTATTCTAAAAGCCTCCTATTCAAGGTCACTCCTAAGATAGTAAATGGACCTATGCCAATAGTTCCTTCACACTCTCATCTCCTGTAATTGCTATGGTGTGTCTTTTCCATCTTATCTTGAACCTACTTCACTGTTCTGTTCCTAACCCATGGTTCTAGGTGTGTCACAAATAATTGCCTAAATTTAGTAGCTCTAAACCCTGAATCAATCAATTATTAATTTCATTTAATTTTTTCCAATATGATTGTTTTTCAGCACAAATCTGAGCTTATACTAATTATGCCAACTGTCTGGTAGCTCCATTGTAACTTCACTTTATTCTGCTGAACCAGAAATGGAGAAGTAGAGACTGACCACAACACATTTGCATCTTTCTCAATGAGCAGTGAATGGCAGGGGAATATTTAAGATGCTTCCCATGTTCTCAGTTAGCTAGTACCAGCTTGGATTCCAGCTCGAATCTTGATAAACAGATACAGAAGTTACATGTAGCCTATTATGCCAGATTAACAGCTAGAGAGATAGATGAGAAAGTGGAAGGGCTTGGTGTGAAAGCCACAGGTTGAAAAGAAGCAGAATTCAAAGGATGTGGAAATGAAGTAAGCTACCTGGAGGGAAAAGGAGAGGCAGCTGAAGGTGATGACCACCTAGATAAAGAAGAAAGAGTAAGTTTGAGGCCACCTGGACATGAGAGTATCCCATCTGAGGTAGAACAGTCTGGCCGTCCAGAGCCAAAGAGAGAAGTTGGAGGAGCATCAGCAAGTGCTCTTGCCCATTTCTAAGGAGCTCCCAGAATGCCAGGGTAGAAATTGGCAGCTTCTGAGAACATTGCTGTTGAGCACATCTCAGATCCCTTTCTATCATGATAATTGACACTGGACAGGAGCAGCAAGAGTTGTTTGAGGTGATTGCAACTCACTATGTGGACCGTGTTCTGAAGCATTGTGGAGTGTGGTCTCTCAGGATGCTTAGGGCAAAGATAATATAGCTGGTGTCAAAGAATGCAATCTACTTGGAGTAGGTATTTATAGATGGCATGTGCCTGAACACAACAAGCTGATAATGAGCTTCTAGAGGTAGTTCCCTAAAGATCTAACAGCCAAAACTGGAGAGGCACACCCAGAGCTTTGAACCACATCAGCCCACCATTCCAATTGATTCTACCATAGTGCTGGCTACCCATTTTCACATCCATGACCTTGTTACCCTGATTGTGCCCCACAATCCCTCACAACTTTTACTCTTTCACTTTTTCGATGCTTTCTTGTCCTTGCTAAACAGTTTTGTATGTCTGTATTAGCTGTTGTTGCTACCCAATTTCCTGTCACTGCAACTCAGCAATTACAGTCACAATTACCATTTCCCTGGTATCCTAGTCTCTACTACTCTTTTCTGCTACCCATAATTCATAATACCATGGTTCCAGCCACCTGATCCCTGAAACCCTGTCTCTGATACCCCACCCCCAAACAAAGTAAGTGATGAGTGGTTACAGACAGTCGACTTGGATATTCCTCTTGCAGGCACAATTGGACAAGTAATTCCTCAGGTATTTAACACGAGGGACTAACTGGCAGTGGAAAGAAAAGACGTTACTCAGAGATGAATAAAATCCAAGGACATGACTTATAACTTGTTGCTAGGAAAAGAAGGCCCTAAGGTAAATGTTAATGAGAAAAGAAAATTTTACAAAAATTTTTGGGGATGATATAAAAGGTTTAGCTTAATCTCTTCTACTAGTGGTCTGAATTATTTTATGACATAGATATGTAACTACTTTGTATTTTAAAAGTTATATGAAGATGCAATTTATGTGGTACTTATATTAATTGGTGGAATAGCTGCATAGGATCACATTAATGATATTCAATAGTTTATGCTCTGTGATATACTCATGTGCCTGCTTTTGGCAATATTAATTGAGCTTTCTAACAACAAATGGAATTTCATTGTCAAATACTAAAAGGAGATTATGGATGCTGGTACCAAAATGAAAGCTGGAACAAGAAAACTGAATAAAGCTACAAGTTTGAAGAGAGAGGTCAATGTCAGGGTTATGATAAAAGAGAAATTATTCACCATGGAATCTTGGAAGACTAGAATGTGTTTTGTTGACGTACTAGCTTTTAAGACATTCTTAGAAAGCAGAATATTGTTTTTTATTCTTGCTATTTGGAACCTTTTTAATGAATGGTTTAAAAAATTATCAAAATAACTTTGAAAATTCACTGGTGTGAATTTTCTGATTAACCTACTCAAAGTTTCCTTGAGATGCAGGCAGGCCGCACTCCTTTTCTATAAAATTAATGGAATAAGCTTCCTTTGAATGTTTGAACAGTCCATGACACTTGTTCCAGAACAAGAAAAGATAGTAGAGAGAAAAAAAATAGGAAGGAGACTCAAGGCTGCTGAAATGAGCATATTTCCCATTTGGACTTTAATGGAATTTTCCCACAAAGAATAAGAATTTCATCTTAACATAAGAATTTCAAAAAGGATGTTCTACAGGATAGCTTCTAAATGTATTATTTAATGCTGTTGGATTACTTGAAAACAAAGGTTTACAGAAAACTTTAAATTTCAGAAAAACTGTAATGTTCCAATAAACAAGTAGAAGAAAAAATAATTTTAAAATTCACGGTTCAAAGCAAACCCTAGCAAGAAAGTCTGAGAGTCGCTTATCTAGAAACAGTAAGTGGCACAGTGGCTCAGGTGGTAGAGTGCTTCCCTGGAGCTGAAGAACTCAGGGATATGTTACACCCTGGTCCTGATTTCAATCCCTATGACTGACAAAAATAAATTTTAAAGAATTAAACATTAGGGCCGGGAAGGAGATTCAGAGTCTTGCATGCATCAGGTCCTGGGTTCAATTCCTCAGCACCACATAAGCAGAGAAAAGTGGAAATGGTGCTGGGCTCAAGTGGTAGAACACGAGCCTTGACTGAAAAGCTCAGGGACAGCACCCAGACCCAGAGTTCAGGCCCCCTACCACAACCACCAACATTAACCAATTAAAGTATCAAATAATCTGAAGATGATGTCCAGAAAAATGAGTGTCACATTATCCGTTTACATGACTTAGTGACTTGAAACCTAGTTTACCAGGGGAGGTGGTGGGCAATTTTGTGTGCCAAAACCTGCAAAATTATTTTGTACTTTCCCAAGGAGGAAGAAAGGAGAGAATGGGGGGAGGAGGATAGGTGTTTAGTGACCTTGCCTTTTGGTTCAGTGATTGTTTTCTGGAGTCAAATTCAGAGAAATTCTGCTTGCAATCCTAGTTGCATTGGGAATTAAGAAGCCATGTCCTGGAAGTGCTTTTGTCCTTTCCTTGGCCTGGTTCCAACCACCACTGGATAACCCAAGTCACAGTTCATGACCAAGATGCCTTGAAGACTACTGATCCACTGGGAAGGTGGACTTAACCACAGCCAGAAAAGGCTTATCATCATCTTATATGGTCATATTCGTAGCATTTGATCTTCTCTGTTTGTCCTAGACATGTACTAGTCCTTGCAAACAAGGGAAACCATAGGACCTATGTTTCTTTGGGCCTGGATTACTTCACTTAATATCATTTTTACCAAGTCTTTCCATTTCCTAACAAATGGGGCAATGTCATTCTTTCTGATGGAGGAATAGATTTCCATTCTCTCTCTCTCTCTCTCTCTCTCTCTCTCTCTCTCTCTCTCTCTCTCTCTCTCTGTCTGTCTGTCTGTCTCTCTCTCTCTCTCTCTGTCTCTCTCTCTCTCTCCATATATATATATATATATATATATATATATATATCTCACATTTTCTTCATCCATTCATCTACTGAGGAGCATTGAGGTTGGTTCCATATCATAGCTATGGTGAATAATGCTGCAATAAACATGGTTGTGCTGGCAGCTTTGGAATGACCTACTTTGTGATCATTTGGGTAAATACACAAAAGTGGGATTGCTGGGTCATAGGGCAGCTCTACGTGGAGTCTTTTGAAGAACTCCCATACTGCTTTCCAAAGAGGTTAAAGAAGGTTGCACTCCCATCAACAATGCAGTAGGGTTCCCTTTTAGCCACATCCCCTCCAACAACTATTGTTATATTTCTTGATTATAGTCATTCAAACTAGAATGAGGTGCAGCCTCAATCTTGTCTTGATTTGCGTTTCTTTTTTCTAGAAAAGTTTAGCATTTCTTCATGTGTCTAATGGCCATTTTTATTTCCTCTTCAGAGAAATCTCTCTTTAAGTCTTTAGCCCAATTAGTTATCGAGCAGTTGTTTCTTTGAGGATTTGTTGTTGGGGAGATTTAATTTTTTGACTCCTAAGTATATTTTAGAGATAAGACCTGGTCCATTTTATGACTTGTGTATATCTTCTCCCAGAACATAGGCTTTCTATTGATTTTGCTAGCTATGTCCTTTGCCTTGCAGAAGCTCTGATGTTTCATGCAATGTCATTTGTCCAATATTTCTTTGATTACTTTTGTTTCTGGCTCTCTATTAAGAAAATTTCTTCCTGGGCTAAAAAGCCCTAGAGTTTCTCCTACTCCTTCATGTAATGTTCTCATGGTGTCTTTTATTTTGAGGTCTTGATCCATTTGGAGTTGACTCTCATGCAGGGAGATATAGCTTTAGTTTTCTAGTGGAGTTTAACCACTTTTGCCCACACAATTTACTCAAAAGGCTGTCTTTATTCCATTGTATTTTTTTTAGCCCCTTGTGAAAGACTAGTTGGCCATAAGTCAGTAGGTTCATTTCTGAGTCTTCATTCCTATTGCATTGGTCCTCATGTCTGTTTTTGTGCCATGCTCTTCTTTTACTATAGCTTTTTAGTAGAGTTTGAAATTTGGAAATGATATTGCTCCAGTACTGTTTTTTCTGCTAAGGATTGACAAACATACAGCTAGTACATACTTAATGGTGAAAAGTTAAAGCCATTTCTTATAAATTCAGGAATGAGATAAAAATATCTGCTCTCTCCACTACTCTTCAACTTAGTATTAGAATGATAGTTGGGGCAATAATAAGAGATGCAAACTTAAAGGAAATCCAAATAGGGAAAGATGAAGTAAAACTCTTCCTCATTGCAAATGACATGATCTTGTATTTAAAGATCTGCATGGACTCAACTCTCAAATTACTTGAGCTGATCAGAAACTTTGGCAAACTAGCATAGTATAAAATTAACCCTCAGAATTCAATGCCTGTCCGTTATTCCAAAAACAATAAGAGTGCAGCTGAAATTAGGAAAGCAATTCCTTTTTAATAGCTGCACAAAAAATAAAATACCTAAGAGTTAACTTAAGAGATGAAGGACTTCTATGATGAAAACTTTAACAACCTGAAAAAGAAAATAAGAGCAGAACTAAGGAAGTGGGAAACCTCGAATGCTCCTGGACTGGGAAGATTAACCTCATGAAAATGGCAATATTCACAAAGGTATATACAAATTCAATGTGATACCTATCAATATCCCAATCTCATTCTTCAATGAAATAGAAGTAATCCAAAAATTCATATGGAACAATGAAAGACCTTGAATAGCAAAGAAGTTTATTGTGATTCTCATTTTGTATTACCACTTTGATTCTACAAAGTAATCTATGGATTTTAACTTTCTTCCCTCCCTTTGGATAAAGTTATAAAAAAAAAATCCTGCCTCTAGCTCCCATGACATTTAAGTCTTAGGTCTGGAAAATTGTTACTAGATAGTAAATTACTTAATTGTATTTTGAACCATAAAATATGCATATAAAAATAGCACATTTTGATCTCATGAGAAAACAGCCTTTCCCCCCCCCCCTAAAATTTATTTCCTGAAAGGCATTTTTAGAGAGAATCTGTTTTCTTTTGTAGATGAAAGGCTTGTAGGAAACTATGTTCATAATCTGTCTCCTCCTCCCACAACTCAACACATAAAACACAAATTTCACAACGCATTTTTAAGCAACAATACAAAAACCAAACACTGGGAATGCTCAGATGCAGAATGTTTAACAAAATCCACAATATAACTCTGCTGTCTGAGGGAGGGGCTCTCTGTATAAATTAACATACAAACCCAAAAGAACAGCCAGGAATACCGGATGTGTGTGTCCCTGGCTGCTACTCCATGGACAAGGAGCATAGAAGGGCTTCCTGAGCATGCTGGAGAGTGCGTGGAGGAAAGTTTCCTTGCCAGCCTGAATACAAAAGTTGGTATCACCCCTCCTGGGCCTGTCTTTTTTGTCTTCTCCCCACAGTGGAGCAGAATCGTTCCCTGCTCCACTAAGGATAAATACTGTACAAGCTGATCCACAGAGTGACTTCTTTTCGGTCTGCACTCCTTCCTGGGTTGGCCACGTGGTGTGTGTGCTCCCAGAGGCTGATCCTCAGGACCCAATTCCGTGGGGCAGGTGGGTGCTAGATGTGAGTCAGTGGCACTGTGTCATTCATTCAGCAGCCTCAGTGTTGCTTCCCTAGCCCAACAGCAGGTGCATCCTGATCTTCTCCCACAGTCCCAGGCAAGGTGCCCACAAGGGCCTGAATTGGGCAGGCTCCCACTGGGATCCTACTTCACCAGAGGGACAAGCATGCCAGATTCAGTGGCTGCTGCCTGAATTATTATTATTCTATGGAGCAGTTTTAAACAAAGTGATACACATTACCGTATGATATATAATGATATATCCTTGAGGATCTAGTCTAAAATTATTAAACTTTAAACTAGCAAGAATGGATTTTATTGTTTGTATTTATAAGGCCATAATGGCAAATGGAAATAAAAGTACAAAAAACTCTTATCCAAAAAACACATGATTAAATCTCAGAATTTGAAAAAAAAATTGTATGTAAGTAGTGCAAATGAAGTTATCCTAGAATACTAAAATATACACAAAATATATTATATTAGTTACATTCAAAAGTAAAATAAGTAATTGTGGAGAGAATTCCTACTGGATAAAAATATTACAGTGTTTTGACAGGTTGAAGTGATATAAGTTATATATTTTGTTTTTATAAAACTTATTTATATTTCTCAGTTCTGTTTATCTCAGTGAAGGAAAATGTTAGACAGTAGAAATTATATGTGGCACCTCTTGCTTACAGTACCATGAAGGGGAATAGCACTTCCTAATGAAATCCTTGGATGAAACCCACACCCAGCCCATGTAGACCTATCAGATATCCATGTGGTGTCCCTGAGGGGGTCTAAGACACCGCATTGGTGCTCCAGCAAGTGCAGCACTTGTTGCAGTAGGCTGTAGCCAACAAGGTTCCATCATTGACCAAACCAAGTAATCCAGACTCAGGTGTCAAAGCCATGGGGATAGGCAGGGAAGACCCCTAGTTCTGCTTTCCACCTGTGCAGCCTACATTGCCAAGGCCAAATCCATTCCCCTGCTTTGGAGACCAACGATGGTAGAGGGTGAGCCATTGACTCCAAAAAGAGCATCCCTGGAATGGCACCCAGAGCTGAGCCCATGTGGACCAGAAGGACGACGGAGGAGGTTACACAGCAAACCCAAAGGGGCTTCGTGCCCCCGGTGCTGCAGCTAATACTGTGCAAGTCCAGGTTCCTCTGGCAGTGATGGGCATATGCAGGGATGGCCCTGTACCCCAGTCCACAGGGACCAGAAAATGGAGGCCTATAGAGATGATGAAGGGGATCCAAGTTGCTGAGCTTCTGCAGCTTTCACAAGCCCACTGGCAGAGGGGCTAGCACATGGCTCCAGTCCCCAGATGAACTTAAAGACTGATGAGGTGAACCAAGGTTGCGCTGCCTGGCCCCAAGGCCCAGCCTTCCTTCTCACATGGACTGTACAGTGTACAAACATAGTGTCCCCCCACCCCATACCCATGGGTGTAGGCAGTGACCCAATAACAGAGTCTCCCTGGGATGGCACTCGCACCCAGGACCACTACAGAGCAGTACCAGCACAAATGGAGGAGAGGGCATCAGTGGACTCAATTCCAGCCCCATGGCTGCCAGCTCCTGGGTGAAATGGAAAAAATGAGACTAGGAAGTTAGGTGGGCAGGGTGGGCGCTGCTCATCTGACAATGCTGGGGAGTATGCACACACATACACTCACTGCACATCCACTGCAAGGGAAGGGGCCACACTTCTCAATGGGTGATCTGAAGAGGCACCCACAACCACAGAGACTACAGGAATGGATGCTCACATGGGGACTTGGAAAGGGCTCCAGGGCACAGCCTTGGAGCACTGAACAACTGGCACATAAAAGACAAAAAAACCGAAAAGCATCCACTAAGTCTTTCTGAATTAAGGGAGGTTGCATTTAGTTCTTTCCCATGTTTGATTCATGAAAAAGAAATTCTGACGTGTTCTGTAAAACACCAAACTCAGGATTTCATCTGAATTTCTCACTGAAGAATGAATAAAATAACCGAGCAACAAGTAAATACGCATATTGTCACTGTGCTATCTCTCTCTGATTAGAAATTAATCCTGCCATGCACATGCAGATCACATATGCAAAACGTTTTCCAACAATTCTTGTTGTTATATTGCATTTATCTTCCTCCTCCTGCCTCCTCTCCTGCTCCGCTTCCCCAGGGTAATGTACCCCACTTGCTTCTCTCCTCCCCTCTACATTTTCCCTCTCCCCTCCTTTTCTCCCTCCTGCTATGCCCTTCCTCCTTTCTTACCCCTTCCTCATCCTTTCCTTTCCTCTTTCTCCTACACTTTCACTTTCTTCTACTCCTTTATGGTCCTGGGGGTTGGACACACACTAAGCAGATGCTCTGCTGCTCACTACAGGCCTCCAGTTTGGACTTCATTTCAATGACTCTCTATTTCTTTGCTGCAAACCCAGCAAAGACTTTTGACTCAGGATTTAATTCATTGTACATATTCTACATCATCAATATGTGCTACTTCATACATTGTGGCTAATAGTTTTTTATTATGTTTTTGGCTTTAGTTAAACTCATTATAACAATGTGTTTGAAGGCAATCTAATGTGATCCTGTTACTTCCACATTAATGAACCGGTTACTTTGTATCCAGTAAAAGTACTACATATTGCTCCCAGTTTAATGAACTGTCACTTTGTGGTGGTAGCACTCACAGAAACACTAACACAAGGATTGCTGGGGATCAGAAGATTAAGTCCTGACAGGAAAATCTATGAGATATGTATCTCAAATTAACTACTAAAAAGCCAGAAGAAAACCTATGGCTACGAAGTTTAGTGCCATACTTGCATAGAATAAGCTGATGACAAGACCCAGGCCTGATTTGAAGACCTGTGGTGGGTGCACACACACACACACACACACACACACACACACACACACACACACACAAATTTCCCGGCTAGAGCAAGTAGAATATCTGTTTTCCCAATAACATGTTTGAGTTTTTATCCATTGTGTTTGGATATTTTTGAAAACTTTATCATCAACTTACCTAATTTTAATAAACGACACCCTGTTCACTATTCTTTAATCCTGGTTGGAAACTATTTTAAGACACATTTTCAGGTAGAAAATTAAATTTGTTTTCAAAATCGTGACTGTCTTGGTTTGTAAGAATGAAAGAATTGGGCCTTTAATTCATTAGTTCATAAATTAGAAAAGTAACCCTAACCCTAGAACCAATTGCATTTGGATTCTAAAAGCCACACAAATATATTAGATTTATTAATCCCTTCTTTGATTCAACTCATCTTTCCTAAAATAGTTTGCTCAATATTTTGTTATTTTTCTAATCTGAGCCCTAACTGGAACATTCAGGAAAAGCTGTGATAATGGAAGTACAATGTATTTCTAATATCTTTTCCTGAATTCCTAGAACCTAAAATAAGTTCAAATTTACTAAACATTTATCCCATTTTTTTCCTTTTTGTTGGTAGTGGGGCATCATTTCTGGGCCTGGGTACTATCCCTGAGTTCTAGGCATGGGCACAATCCCTGAGTTCTTTAACTCAAGGTGTGCACTTTACCTCTTGAGACACAGCACCACTTTCTTGTTTTCTGGTGGTTAATTGGAGATAAAATTCTCACAGACTTTCCTGCCTGGGATGGCTTTGAACTGTGATCCTCAGAAATGAGCTTCCTGAGTAGCTAGGATAATAGGCGTGAATCACAAGTTTAATCCATTTCTTTACTCTATTCTCAACCCCTTTTAACCAGAAACCAAATCTTAATCACAATCTGAGTTAACAACAAATGCTTAATGTAAGTAAAATTGTTTGGATTCTATTGACTCACTCATTTTTTTGCTTCTACTTCTTAGTGGAAAAGAAAGAAATGGAGCTTTTGCCTTTCTGAAGAAAAGAGAAACTTTTAGAACAACAAACGGAGAATGCTAGCACTGAACAATCAACCACTACATCATAATCCATTAGAGGATCATTAAGGATCAAGGAAAGGATTCTTAAAGCTGCTACAGAGAAAAGACTGATTATTTATAAAGAATATACAGTGATATTAAATACAGATTTTTTAGCTGATATGGCAAAAATGGAGAGCCTGGCATGATATATAACAAACATTAAAGGTAAACAACTACCAATCATTAATACGGTCTCAAGCCAACTCCTTTACATTTAAAGGAAATATAAAAATATTTCATTACAAAGCAACTTAAAACAATGTATCTCCACCAAATCAGCAGGATAGAAGTTAATCAAATATATCCTACATAGAGAAGATCAAGAAGAACAGGAACTGATTACGTAAAATGCTCCCTATGAGAGAACAAAGTAAATATATTAAGAGTAGATGAGGCACAGCTCCTAACAGCAGATGTATAACATAGCAGGACTTATCAGGCAATTCTCAGTCTTAGCTCTCTACATCAATGGACTTAAATTTCCAAATAGAAGACATAGATTAAATAGTAGTAACAAAAAACAAGTCGCATCCATCTAGCATCTACAAGAGACATATTTTATTGACAAAAACAAACACATACTCAAATTGAAAGGCTGGAAGGAAAATTTTCAAGCAAATGGACACCATAAACAGGCTGCAGTAGAATTACTACATAAGATAAAATAGAATTAAATTAAAATTAGTACAAAGAGACATTACATATTGATAAAGACAACTCTCAATTAGGAGAATATAACAAGTCTAAATATCAATGCCCTTAATCCTGGAGCATTCCACATCATCAATCAAATATTACTTAACATAAAAATAAATCTCAACACATCATTGTCATCCATGAGTGACCTATCCAGGAAAAATTCAACCAAGAAACTGCAGACCTAAATAACTACATTGACCACCTAGCCCTAACAGACATCTACGGAATATACATTCATCATCAGAATATACATTCTTCACAGCAGCTCATGGAAGATTCTCCAAAATAGAACCTATCCTATGTCACTCAGAAATTCTGTCCAAATTGAAAGAAAAATTAATTGAATTCCCATATCTTGTCAGACTGTAACATAATAAACTTAGAATTAAACAGCTAAAGCAAAAAAAAATTGTCAAACCTATGAAGACTGAATAACACGTTGCTGAATGACCAGTGGGACACTGAAGGGATTAGATAACAACTGAAAGTTTCTGGAATTTAACAAAAAAGAACACACAAAATACTAGCTTCTCTGGGACACAGGAAATGCAGTACTTAGAGGAAAATTTATAGCGCTGAGTGCCTACATGAAGCAATTGGGGAAATCCCAAATAAATATTTTAATTATGTCCCTCAAACTACTTGAAAACAGGAGCAAGCCCTAACCCAAAGCAGTAGACAGAAACAAATTTTTAAAAATCGGAAATAAATAGACAAAATAAAACATAGAAAGAATTACAAAAAAAACAGAGTTGGTTTTTTAAATAAATTAACAGACTTGACACAACCATACCAAATCTGACTAAGAAGAGAACTTATATAGATAAGTAAATAAAAAAGCCAGCAGTTTGGGAGATCTTTACTTGCTCTGCAACACACTATGGCCTCATATCTCAAATATATTTGGACCCCCAAAAGTTAACTCCCCCCCCAAATAAAAACAAATCCTCAAAGAAATAACAGCTCTCTTAATAAGTGGGCTAAAATGTAAAGAGAGACTTCTCTGAAGAAGAAATATGCATGGCCAATAGACGCATGAAGAAATATGCAACATTTCTGGCCATAAAAGAAGTGCGAATCAAAGCAACATTGAGCTTCCACCTCACCCCAGTTAGAGTGACCACTATGAAGAAAACTAAACATAACAGATCCTGGGCTGGTGGGGATGTGGCCAAAAAGGAACATTACTACAGTACTGGTGGAAATGTAAACTTGTTCATATACTCTGTAAAGAAGTATGGAGGTTCCTCAATAGAGCTCCCCTATGAGCCAGCCATGAGAGATCAAGAAAATGTCATATACGTTCACAACAAAACTCTATGCTTCCATCAGAATGAATGGCATTGCCCCATTTGTAAGAAAATGGAATCACTTCGAAAATATAATAAGTCAAACAAGCAAGACCCAAAGAATCATAGGCCACCGATTTTCACTCCTTTGGAAACACTAGAATATGTCTACGATATTCACAATAGCTCAAAAGCAATATGCATATCACCATATAAAATGATGCTTATCGAAATGAGATCCAAGAAATGGATACAAGATGCTTGTATAGTGAGCTGTTTTTGGTTATTTCTATTTAGTTTTTACCCTTGTATTCACTGTTTTTTATTTCTGTACCCTTTGTCTAACACATGTTTATCTGATTTGGGGAAGGGGAGAGAAATCACAGAAATGGTGGGACAAAGATTAACCAAAGCAAAAGTGATATACACAAGACACTATGTTAGAAATGAACTTTACAACTTTAGGGGAGTGGGATGTCAGGGTTGGGGGAAGCAGGAAAAAATGGGGAAGGGTTAACATTTAAAAAAATATACTCATTACTTATGTAATTGTAACGACCCTTCTGCATATCACTTTCATAATAAAAAAATAAGAGGACTCACTCAAATAGAGAAAATTAGAGACAAAAATGAGACAACACAACAGATATAAGCAAAATTGAGAATGTTATAAGAGAGTACTTTGAAAACCTTATGCCAATAATCTGGAGAATCCTGGAGAAATTGATGCTTTCCTATACTGAATCTGAAGTAAGAAGTAACACATAAGAAGTAATGAAAATTAAATGTCAATAAACCACTTCCCATTCCAGAAAAAGCTAGGACTCAATGAATTTACCATGAAATTAAGTCCTGCAAAGAACTTATAATACGCAGGTCTAACTCTTCAATGGAATGGAAAGGGAAAGGGAATTATCAAACACATTCTATGAAGATAGAATTAGACACTTCCCCAAATCACATAGGGACTCACTAAAGAAAGAGAACTTTTTGATAAGCATTAAGACAGAACTTCTTAATAAAATTCTCACCAGCCAATTTCAGTAACTAACAAAAAAGCCAGATGGTATGATCAATTATCATCCTAGGATACAATTTGATTCAAAATTCTTGTCAATAACCATAGCACAAACCATCAGCAGAAGCAGGGATGAGAAACATATGATCATCTATATGGATATAGAAATAGCTTTCAAAAACCTCCAATACCCCTTTTTGATTAAAAAAGTCTGAGAAGCTAGGAATGCATGGAATACTCCTCAGTATAATACAGAGTATGGTTATGATAGAGATAATTAGCATTTACCTAACGGTGGAAGCATTAAGACATTAAAATCATGAATGAGACAAGGATGTCCACTCTCTACTACTCTTCAAAATGGTAGCGGACTTTCTAGCAAGAGCAATTGGAAAGAGAAAAAAAGGGGGATACAAATAGGGAAAAAGTAAAACTATCCCTTTTTACAGATGAAATGATCCTGTATTTAAAAGTCCTTATAGCTTCCTCCCTCAAGTTAGTAAAGGTGATGCTAACCTTCAGCTGTGTAGCACAGTATAAAACCCACAAGAATCAGTAGTTTTTCTGTGTTACCGACAAAGGGAAGAACCAACCTGAAATCCAAAATACAACCTCATTAGCCTCAAAATCAAATCTAAACAAAACAAAACAAAACAAAACAACAACAAAACTAGGAATTAATTAATTTAACTAAAAATGTGAAGGAACTCTACTGTGAAAACATTAAAATCTAAAAAGGGAAATTAGAACGGCCATTATCAAGAAAACTAGCAATAGAAAATGCTGGCATGAATGTAACCAATTGGGAACTCTATTACACTGTTGATGGGAAACTAAACTTGTTCAACCACTGTGGAATGCAGTATGGAGTTTCTTGAAAAGACTAAACATAGATCTCCCTTTAGACCCAGTAATTACCCTCATTGGCAGTAATCCAATAAATAACAAACAAGCTCACATGAAAGCTACCAGCACAACCATGTTCAGGGCCCAGGCCCAGAGTTCAAGGACTGGAAAAAAAGTTACCACTGCTGGTATTTGTTTCTGCAAATATGAACCTTTTGTCATAGGATACCAAATCATTCTATTTGCAGTAGATAGAATAGCCCAGGTTCCCTTTGAACCGCCATCCTCAGATCTTAGCTTCTTGAGTAGGTAGGGTTACAGCTGTGAGCCACTGGCACCAGGCTAAAAATGGGGGATTTTTAGAAAAGAAAATCCACCTCATCACCTGTTTATAAACCTCAGATATCATTATTAGAATACTTCACCCTCTACTCATTTCATCAGACATTTGTAAATTTTCTCTTTTCCTTCATGTGGGACTACTGTGGTCAATATTAACTCAGTTGTGGGACTGGATAAATTGTATGGTAATTGCTAGCACCTAAATCAAGAACTGTTAGATCAAAACAAATGAAGCCCTCATTTGGAATAATTATTTACTCTTTTTATTATAAATCTGTGCTTGATTACTTCCTAATGTGATGTTGGACCTCCTAACAGAGTGATGGCATTTTCTTTCTCTTCAGCCTTCTTCCACATGTGGTCAAATATTTCAGAATTCAAATATTTCCATTGCTAATTCATTAAGCTGACCTCTAAGAAAATGTGCATTTCTGGAATTTGGTCTGCTGTCTTGTTCTTATATGTGCAGGCTTACTATGATTTATTTGTTCTGCAAGGAATTTTATTTTCCAATCTTTGTGTGACCAATTTTAGTTTCTCTGATCAGTCTTCCTGGCCCTCTCTCTGGGGTCTCATATCAGTCGGCCTCATAAAAAATATATTAGTTATCAACTAAATAACTCTCAGCTTCTCTTTTTTTGCCTGACTTCAAGTAGGCTGTGATACCAGCCCTGACTGGCTGTACTAACTGGAATTTTTTGTTTGATTGATTTTTTTATTTGTATGTGTGTGTGAGTGTGTGTGTGTGTGTGTGTGTGTGTGTGTGTGTGTGTGTGTGTGTGTGTGTGTGTGTGTGTGTGTGTTTTCAGAGGTCTAGGATTACTATTCAAGGTAGTAGCTTCTCTGGGTCCCAATGATTCCCTGGCCTAGGGTCAATTGGTTTTTCCCTGAAAGATTCAAAGAACAGGTGACTAAATTTCTGTTAAATTGTCTCAAAATGAGGCAATCTGGCAATCTTACAAAGCCATTAACAACTTTGTAGTAATCCACTTACAGAAATGGTCTATCAAGATGGCTTTTCAAGGTTGACTGTGAAAAATGTTCATTTTCAAGTAACCACCATAAAGCAGATCACATCTCTCGGGCAGACTTTTGGAAGGGAGGTTCCCCATCCTTCCTTCTCTTATGATAGGTCAAACTATAATATTCTGCCGTTGTGGCCAGCATGGAGCACATTTTCCCAAGAATATTCTGTAGTGTAAAAGAGGACCAGCTATCAAAATAAAGGTGAAAATACTTTTCTACTTCAGACTGATTTATCTTGCTTATATCTGTTGTTATTTCCATTACTTCTAATACATGGATAAATTATATTAGTATTAGACAACTGGCAAAGGATTAATGGCAAAGAATTACTTTCATATATCCAATATAATACACTTCACCCAGTTATGGAAAATTAAATCTAACTGTAGAAACAATATCAGGAATATAAAATAAGCCTGAATATGCATAATCTGGCCCACATACACCATCTTTACTCAGAAATTCAGTCTCTCTATAAATATTTATTTGGTACAAAATAATAAAAATTTAATTAATGAATATGACTTTTAAGTATCATCTGAAGTACTCTTTATGCATATAATTCTATATACTTGTATAGATGTCAACTAGACAGGAGTTTAACATTCATGTAGAAATCAAATTTCCACAACTTAAACTAGATGAGAGGGGTCATTCCCTCGTGTATTGTGTGGTGTGAATTTTACCGCAGTGCTGAATCCTTCCACTTAAAACCGAGTCATGTGCAATAATTTATTATTTGATGTTAAGATGAGTGTTAAGTGTAGAATACACTTTGAATTATTACATTAATTCACAGAAATAAAACAATAGTGATAAATTATTTCTTTAAATTCTAATGTTTCTCAATTTTACAATTCATGAAATATATCATTAAAATTAGTTTCACTTTCTTCTTTTCTGTAGCTGCTAAAATTAAAATTATATATCAAACATTCTATATTAAGAAATCAAAAATAAATAACATTATAAAAATGATATATTATTAAACTGTGATTTGAATTATAGTGCTAACAAATTGTGATGTAAACAACATTTAATAGAATTATGGGTAATATTTTTTAAACTTACCAGCTTGTGTTATTTGTTATTCTTGGTCCAAGTCATCCATTCAACGTGCTTAGTTTTCTATTTTATCTCTATTGGTTTGCTGATTGTGCATTTTGTTTTCCCTTTTTAATGACACATAAGGCTGAAAATCTGTGTGCTAGTTTATTCCTTCCTATGTAAAAGTAAAATTTCTGGTTTCCACAGCTGTTTTACTGCACTATACTACAGTATTTCCCCCCTCTCCTATCTCCTGTATTGTTGCACTCATATATTTTATTTTTTATTTAAATTCTGTTGTTAAGTTAAAGTGCAGAGGGGTTATACTTACACAAGTAAGGTAAGGAATTTATTTCTTTTCTAACTTGTTACCCCTTCTCCAATTTTTTCCCTCTTCCCTGCCAACGCCCCCCCCCCCAAGATTATTTCCAACATATTGTCTTGTGAGTATCACAGTTTCATAGGTTACTCCTTTGTCCTTTGTCTCACCATTTAGTTTTTTCTCTTTCCATTCCCAAGTTAAGATCAACATATTTACAATACCCAGGGCATCAGATTACAGTGTCTTCAGGCAATAAACCATAGGTGGGGAAAACACAAAAGGGTAAAAACAAACCACGTAGTATATTAGGAACAACAAAACGTTAAATCAACATTTGTTGATTTAACTTTGAATTACCTTATAGAGTCTTATGTACATAGATATTGAGCAATTCTGCTCAACTATTAATATTATACTTGATGTACACAATAATGTTCCCCTATTACCCAGTAATCCCACTTCTGGGCATTTACCCTAGTGACCACAAACAAGGCCACACTAAAGCTACCAGCCCAATTATGTTTTAATACAGTAGTATTTACCCTAGTTAAGATATGGAATCAACCCATATGCCCCTCAGTAGATGAATGGATCAAGAAAGTGAAAAACACACACAAACACATACACACACACACACACACACACACACACACACACACACACACACCAGAGAGGTATACGTACATGCAATACTATGCTTTCATCAGAAAGAAAGGTACCACCTCATTTTTAAGGAAATGGAAGATCTTGGAAAAAAAATCATATTAAGTGAAGTAAACTAGACAAAGAAACATAGGTCCCATGGTTTCCTTTATTTGCAATAATTAGTTTACACCAAGGATAATATCATGTATTTTAATTTGACATTTTGTTCTATATTGAGCATGCAACATTATTGGTATATTGTTTGTTATTATTTCTGCAAACAGACAGGTATATTTAAAGAATAATGTTCATCTTATCCATTACTGAAGGAAGCACAACAAAAGGAGTAACCCCTACTCAGAAGAACAACTCCTACTTACTTAGCTTCATTCCTTTTTTTATTGTGAAAATAATGTACAGAGGGGTTACAATTACATGGGCAAAATAATGAGTACATTTCTTATCAAGCATTGTAGCCTCCTCCTTTTTTTCCCTTTTCCATCTCTTCCCATCCTCCCCCCACCCCCCCAAGCATCCCTGCTTCCCCACCACACCAAAATTGTAAAGTTCGTTTTCGACATAACGATTTGTACATTTCATTGTTGCAATGGGTCCAACTGTATCCCTATTTAAACGATTTGTTTTTCCCCTTCCCCTCCACAAATTATACCGACATCAAATACAGTGAAAGCAGGGGTTATACTGTGTGAGAGGGACATACAAAGCAACAAATAAATAGTTTTAAAAATGTGTTAGAAACAATTGCATGAAAGAAAAAAAAATGAATAAATATTTTAGGGTTTATTTCCCTAACACCACCTTATCTGACCTTTTCTGCTTGACTCAGACATATACTAGATATTGTAAATAAGAGAAACCATGTAAGGCCAGTCTTGTCCCCTGTATCCTCATATTGTACATTACAACTCTATACCGGTTCATCCTATATATGTACTATCTTCTACATTATGACCTAAATGCAGCAATTCCACATTGCTTTACTTTTTAAAAATTTCTCTCTTAATATTTGATGTTGATGTGTGTGTGTGTGTGTGTGTGTGTGTGTGTGTGTGTGTGTGTTTACAAAGATCAGAAGACAATATTTTTCTTCATTTAGAATACATCTTTCAGGTCATTGTAAGTTGTGGCTAATGGGAGAAGTCTCTTGCTATTTTAAGGATGAAACAGAAAAAGGTATTTGTGCATGTACCACAGTTGCTTTATTAGTCTGTAGTTGAACACTGAACTTCGATTTATATCTTGGCTGTTGTTGTGAATGATAAGTACAATGGACTGCAGATATATTTGAGTTACTCATAGAGAAATAATCACATGATTGGTGGGGCAGATGATATTTCAACATTGGAGTTCTTTAGAAAGCTGCGTATTACTTTCTACAAGGAGAATACTAATCTGCATTTTGTTGAAGAGTGTAGAAAATTTCCTTTTCTCCACACTTTCAGTATTATTACCTTTGTTAAAAGGTAATAAAGGGCAGGTTTTTATTATCTTCAGTACTCCAGACTGGCCTTAGACTTAAATCCAACCTCCTAAGTGCTTGGAATTAAAAGCCTTTACCACCACACCCGATTCCTTTCATTTTTTTGACAAAAGTTACAATAATTATGAAGTAGTATCATAGTAATTTTGAGTTACATTTCTCTAATGACTTCTGCTCAAAAAGAATTAAACCAGCATAGAAGTGGTATTAAAGAACTTTGTAAACCCACTGGAAATTTTCAGGGCTTTAAGGAGAACATGTCGATTCAGAACTTTTGTCCACTTTTAATCAAGTTTCTTGTTAATCTCATCTTCAATCTTTCTATACAAAATCAATAATTAATTCAAGGTATTAGAAAGGAACAATATTAAGCAACTCCTATCATTTTCAATTTTAAATAACATGATATTGCTTAATGATTTTCTGTTTATGCTTGAGACTATATAACTCACTTTAGTCAGACCTTTTACAAGGCTGTATGCATTTTATTTATTTCACATTGATTGTTCTTTCCAAAGACTACGTGTCTAATTTCCTTGTTTTCTTTCAGTCTCAAGTAGTTCAGATGTCAAATGAAGAATAAATGGACAGAAGCAAACAAAAAATAATATATTTCCCCTCATCTGATGATGCCTTTACAAGAATGAGGAAAGAGTTCATCCAAGGACCTATGATAGGACATCAAAAAGAGAATCCATTCTTCTAGGTATTTCTTAACTTTGCAATGTAACTTAAATGATGTAAAACACAATATAATGCTCAGATACTTTTATGTTTTATCAGTTTTGAACATTTTCATATGGACTTCACCTCAGTCTACAACATTCCTTCATTATTTTTTCCTGATATTTTTACACTATCAAGACATAAGATAACAAGTTTGATTTAGAGCATGAGAAATAATCCACCTGGCTTCCTTGGAAAAAGAGCATGATCAATAGATAACATTACTTCTGTTTGCTCACTATATGCAATGGTTTCTGTAATACTTATTGCATTCTTTTTAGTATTTAAAAAAAACTGCTGGCTAAACTCAAAACTCATTCATGGAGGTTTTTGTTAAGTATTTCACAAGTTTTATTTTCCTTAATTCTTAAGATAACATTTTCTATAATGCTAATGTTATTACCATTTTAGTGTTGGGAAAAATTGTAAGTAAAGGCAGTTTGTGCATGGCCCAAACACACACTGTGAGGAAGGAAATGAGTCAGTTTCCAAAAGTCTTTCAGCAATACACAAAAGGTAGGTAAAATCTCTCCATTCTCTTACACTCTATTAAATGTTCATATTGTCCAAGAAATAATACCATAGCAATTATTGCCTAAGGTGATTGTTTTCTGTTACATTTTGTCTTCAACACAGTATTGGTGACATTGGGTTATCATGCACAGAGCTGAGCTTATAAAAGAGACAAATATATTCTGTCCCATTTTTCCAGGATCCATTTTACAAAGTACTAAACTTTAAATATCATCACTTAATTTCTTAAGAATCCAAAAAACGAAAAAAATTCACAAATAATAACTCCAAAATGCTTTAAAAGTAGGAGATGATAAAAGAGGCCCCCGCGAAGTAAACTTTCTTCTACTTTTAAAATTATTCTGAAAGCCTTGTGCTGGTTGGTCACAACTGTAATCCTAACTACTCGGCATATTTACTCAGGAGCCAGAGATCTGTGGATAACAGTGGAAGCCAATCAGGGCAAAATACATTCATGAGATTATTTTTCAATATTTCAATGAGCTAGCAAAGGGCCAGGAATGGAGATGTAGCTCATATAGTAGCTCATCAATCTAGAGAGGAAAGGCCTAGCAAGACTTTTAAGCCCTTTTTTCAAACTGTGAGCACACCAACATACATGCAAGTGCATGAGAACACGTGCACGTGCACACACACATTCATTCAAAATGCCTTCATATCAGTGTTTTGCATTAATTTCTTTGTTAACCATATTATCAGAGTAAAATAAAAGAAATAAACTCTTTCATCTCAGAACATTTTCATGTTTTTTATTTTAAAAATACTGTACAGAGAGGTCACATTTACATGAGCAAGTAATGAGTACATTTCCTAATAAGCATTGTTACCTCCTCCTTTATTTTCCCTCTACCGTCCCTTCCCGCCAACCTCTACAAGTACACTCCCCTCCCCCGTTCCCCTGCCTAAATTGTAAAGTTCAGTTTTCAACATAGTGTCTTGTGCATCTCATTGTTACAATGGGTCAACCTGAATCCATATTTAAGCATTTTGTTTTTTTCCTTCCCCTCCCCAAATTACAGGAGCTTATATACAAGAGGTGGGCACACCAAATTCAAATACAGTGAAAACAGGGGTTATAGCATGGGGGAGGAACATATAAAGAAACAAAAAAATCACATAGCCTGTTATAAGTACGTTAGAACAATAGCAATAAAGAAAAAAAAAACACTTGTGTTCCTATTTAGGGATTGATTTCCCTTAACAACATCTTATCTGGTCATATGTGTATAGATTTTGTCCTTTTCTGCTCATCCCAGACATATATTAGCTATTAAAAATTAGGGAAACTCTGGGACCTATGTTTCTTTGGACTTGGCTTACTTCACTTAACAATTTCTTTTTCCAAGTCTTTCCGTTTTCTAACAAATTGGGCGATGCCATTCTTACTTATGGAGGCATAGAATTTCATTGGTATAAATAGTACATTTTCTTGATCTATTTATCTGATGAGGGGCATCGGGGTTGGTCTTATATCTTAGCTATCTTAAACAATACTGCAATAAATATAATTGTGCTGGTAGTTTTAGTACCGTCTTGTTTGTGATCTTTTGGGTAAATGCCCAAAAGTGGGATTGCTGTGTCATAGGGGAGTTCTATGTGGAGTCTTTTGAGGAACCTCCATACTACTTTCCAAAGTGGTTGAACAAGTTTACACTCCCACCAAGAGTGCAGTACAGTTCCCTTGTGGTCACATACACTCCAGCATCTGTTCTTGTAAAAGTATGGAATGGTACAGGAATTTGCCTGTCATACTTGCGCAGGGGCCATTCAAATCTTCTCTGTATCGTTCCAATGTTAGAGTACGTGATGCTGAATAGAGCATAGAACATGTTTTATACATAAAGTGTAATTGATTTTCTTAAACTAGACAATTCAACAAAAAGTAAGTTTAAAACAATTTTCATGAAATTTTAGAGCCATGTACTTCTTACATAAGCACACATTTAAGAATAAAGTCAAGAATGACATGTCAAAAACAAAATAATTCCAGATATTTATTGTTCAAGAGATGTGTAGGTGGAGGAATTCAATTATTCTATACAAGGCACCTGTGATAATGAACACTGCAGCAAGTGTTAAGTTTTGTTAAAAGTTTTAATGGTTTAAATATATTTAATTTTGGGAATTTGCTTATATATGCTAAAACTAGGACTGTTTGGCAGGTAATAAAACTGTTCGATAAAGTATTTAAGATTTATGTTAACAGACATATGCTACTATGTATGTATATTTCAGAGTTTATAGAAACATTACTAATGAGAAGTTGCCAAGTCTTTGTGTAAAGGAGCAGAATAAAGAGTTAAGACTTTGTTAACTACACAGTTTCTGTTAAAACTATAAGGCTTCCTTATTTTATTTTATGTTTTTTAATTTTTGGGGGGTCCAGTCGCGGGGCCTGAACTATGGGCCTGGGCACTCTCCCTCAGCTCTTCAGCTCAAGGCTAGTGCTCTACCACTTGAGCCACAGCGCCACTTCCGACTTTTTTCTTTTTGCTTATGTGGTGCTGAGGAATCAAACCCAGGGCCTCATGCATTCAAGGCAAGCGCTCTACCACTGAGCTACCTTCCCAGCCCCTGGCTTCCTTATTTTATATGTTAGGGAGGAACAAATGATGATATAAACCATATACAAATGATTAGATGAGCCATAAATATTAATCTTAGTGGGTAACTTTAAAGATTACTCATAACCTAAAAACCTCTTTTTGAATATCTTAATCTTAGCCCATTTTAAATGTACAGGAATATGAGAAAATAGTAAAATCTAATAGTTAGTACCCTTCAAATACTGAAAACACTGATAATTATTTTAGTTTTATTTTAATCATTAATATTTTGTTATTGGTTTTCCTTATTTGTAGCATTGTTTTCCTAGTAATATGATACAACTTTTTGAAAGTCATCAATATGAGGTACTTTGAGAAGGTTACTGGGATGGCCAAACCATTTTTTATAGGGCATATGAATTTACAAAGAGGAAAATTAAGAACAAAATATTAATTTTAAAAATGATTAAGTAGAGTCTGAATCAGGAGTGTTGATAAATACCCACACCTAAAATCTTAGCCCTAGGCTGAAGCATTGGTATTACAGAGTTGAGGCCACAAAAGTGAGAGACTGTGTTTTGTTTTGTTTTATATTTTGATTTTTCTGGTCATGGGGCTTGAACTCTGGGTACTAGGTGCTCTCCCTCAGCTCCGGGCTAGCACTACCACTTGAGCCAGAACACACTTCCATCTTTTTCTGCTTATGTCATGCTGAGGAATCAAACCCAGGGCTTCATGCATGCAAGGCAGGCACTCTACCACTGAGCCACCTTCCCAGTACCTGAGAGACTATGTTTTAAAAAAATCACCTAAACAATATTTGCTTTCTTCTTTGGGTTATATAATGAAATATATCAATATCTTTTTATGTCTTTGTGAATTGTCATATTTCTAAAGTTATACTAACTTCAGCCACTTTATCCTTTTCAAAGTGATGAAATATTTCTGAGAGTTTGCTTCTGTGAAGATTGTTTGTGCATTTATATTTTCTTCGGGGTCATTTTTATTTTTATCAAAATAACGTTATATTTCATGTTGATGGCTTATCATACATCCAATACTTCCAAATGTAGATGTAGAGTCTAAAGATAGCAGTATGAATATTCTCATACACCTCTTGTTTATCTGTTATGCACTTTCAGTATTGTGATATTTCTCTTTCTCTTTCACTCTCTTATTTCCTCTCTTTTTCTTTCATGCTCCATGTCTGGTACTTAGAATTTCTGCTGGTCTACTATTATCCTTCAGAATCCACTGGTGTTGTGGAAACATGATAGAGACTATCAGTTACCCTTGCATTCTTTAAGAGTTATAACAGTGAGTGATGTTATTCTATTCTATTTTAAATGGCAAAACAACAGATCTAGGAATTCCTTTTCACTTTTACTACTATTACAAATTTTATCCCATAAGAATCATTGAGACGATAGGATACTTTTAACCTCTGACCTAAAAGTTCTTTTTCTTTTACAGACTTTTTCTTTTATTATCAGTGAATACATATAATGAAAACAATGCTAACCTATGGAAAGTAGACCGAAGTTATTCAGGGATGAAAAACAAGGTTAATGCGGGAAGTGAGTACAAAAGATGCCTATCATACAACAAAGATCCTCAGAGCAGTTTATCATGTACACTTTGGGAGAATGGCAATATGCTGGGAACTATAGATTAAATCACTGAACAACTGATATATATATATATATATATATGCACATATATTTATATATGTATATTTATTTGTAAATGAATATATGTGTGTATATGCCCTTATATATGTAGACATGCATGTTACTAGACACAAAAATACACACATACATATACACATGTATACATGCACACATAGAAAAAGACACATAGCTACAGACAACACAAGTTTCACTAGTTGTTGAATATGCCTTAGACAGAATGCTTGGAACCAAATATGTTGAAGAAGTATTTATCTCTAAAAGTTCTTTTACCACTCCTCTTAACTCTTAAAACGGTTTTGACAGATTCGATTTGCAAAATGCAGTACAAGTGATAGCAAGTCACTCGGAAATCTCAGTAAGTAAACCTCATATGGCATCTCCGTGCTCCCTAGGGAATGCTTGTTCTTGTAGACACTCTCAACAACCAAAGTAGCAGGAAAATACCCTGGTACAGAATAAAGTTATAAGGCTTTAAATGACATTCTTCCTTGAGCTCTTTTCCAACAGCCAGCATCAATTCCTAAGCAGAAGAGTGAGTCCTCAGAAGATGGGAGCTCAGCTCAACATTTCACCAACCCATTTGAAAAGTCCTATGTGAGGAATACATACTGAGGTCTTGCTGATTTCCTAGCTAAGAAAATAAGAAAAAAATAAAGTATTTTAATGCATTAAAATTTGAGAATAATTTGTAACCTGTCAATAAATGTATAGAACACAATTATAACAAAATGAAAAAAATGATGTGCATATGATTTATGTGCTCTTGGACTTAGCAAGTGATTTTAGGTGTATCTACACAAGTAGAAGCAGCATAAATCAAGCCAGCATTTCTTCATTGAAGATACAAGGAAAGGATACAGGTTGACCCATTGTAACAATGAGATGTACAAGACACTCTATCAGATGGGGGGGGTGGAGGGAATGGTTGAGGGGGTGTGGAGGGAAGGGATGTTATGGGAAAAACCAAGGAGGGGGTAAAAATGTTCAGTAAGAAATGTACTCATTACCTTATTTATGTAACTGTAAACCTTTTGCACAGGACATTTACAATAAAATATTTATTAAAAACATACAAGGAAAATTTCTGTACTTATAGGAAGTTGTATTTGTCAAACAATATCAGTAAGGTATTGGTTTTAGGACCACAGGCATATTAAAATTTTTGATGCTCAAATTCTCTACATGAACACAGTATATTATTTACATTAGAATCTGCCCACAACCTAGTACAGTGTAACTGCAATGAAAACTTTTACTACATTCTATGTTTGTAATGAAAAATAAAATCATATGCACTATCAATTCATACAATTTTTTCAGATAATTTTTTATTGTGAAAATATCGTAAGCAGTGGGTCCAATTACATGTGCAAGGAAATGAGTATATTTCTCATCAAGCTTTTTTGCCTCCTCCTTTGTTTCCCCTTCCCATCCCTTCCCATATCATCCCCCCACTCCCCCTCCCCTTTAGTCCCCCCTAGACAAAGTTGTAAAGTTCGTTTTTCGACATAAATCTTGTACATCAATGGGTCCACATTTGTTTTTTCCCTTCCCCTCCACAAATAATACCAACATAAAATACAGTGAAAGCAGGGTTATACCTTGTGGAAGGGACGTACAAAGCAAGAAAGAAATCATCTTATAACTATGTTAGAAACAATCATAAGAAAGAAAAACATTTGAATCCTTTCTCTGGGGTACATTTCGTTAAACATTAATATATCTGAACGTTTCCGCTTGTCTCAGACATACACTAGGGATTGCAAGTAAGGGAAACCAAGGGAACTATGTTTCTTTGGGCCTGGATTACTTCACCTAATATACTTTTTCCAATTCTTTCTATTTCCTAACAAATGTGGCAATGTCATTCTTTCTGATGGAGGCATAGAATTCCATTGGGTATATAGACCACATTTTCTTGATCCATTCATCTACTGAGGGGCATCTTGTTTGGTTCAATATCTTAGCTATGGTAAATAATGCTGCAATAAACATAGTTATGATGGTAGCTTTAGTATGGTTTTGTTTGTGATCTTTTGGGTAAATGCCTAAAAGTCTGATGGCTGGGTCATTGGAGAGCTCTATGTAAAGTCTTTGAGAAAAATCCATACTAATTTCCAAAGTGGCTGAACAAGTTTACACTCCCACCAACAATGCAGTAAGGTTCCCTTCTGTCCTCATCCCTTCCAGCATCTGTTGTTATTAGAGATCTTGATTATAGACATTTTATCTGGGGTGAGGAGGTATCACAATGTGGTTTTGATTTGCATTTCTTTTCTGGCTAAGGAGGTTGAGCGTTTCTTCATGTGTCTACTGGCCATCCTTCTTTCCAATTCACAGAAGTTTCTATTTAAGTCTTTAGTCCACTTATTTATTGGGAAGTTGTTTCTTTGAGGATTTGTTGTTGGGGGATTTAATTTTTTTGAGATCCAGGTATACTTTAGATATGAGGCCCTTGTTCTTTGTATGGCTAGTGAAGATCTCCCAATCCATGGGCTTTCTATTGATCTTGCTAGCTATGTGTTTGCCATGCAGAAGTTCTGCTATTTAATGCAATCCCATTTGTCCATCCTTTCTTTGATTTGTTCTGTTTCTGGGTCCCTTTAAAGAAAATATTGGTCTGTGAAAAGGAGACCTAGGGTTTCTCTTACTCCATTCTTTAAAGTTTTCAGAGTGTCTGCTTTGACTCCGAGGTATTTGATCAATTTGGAGATGATTCTGGTGCAGGATGATATATAAGGATCTAGATTTCGTTTTCTACAAGTAATTTACCAATTTTGCAAGCACCATTTACTGAAGAGGCTGTCTTTCTTTCTTTATAGTTTTTAGCTTCTTTATTGAAGATTACAGTGTTATAGGTCTGTGGATTCATTGCTGGCCTTTCAATTCTATTCCATTGGTCCTGAGGTCTGTTCTTGTGCCCGTACCAAGCTGTTTTGATTATGATAGCTTTGTAGTAGAGTTTAAAGTTTGGTATTGATATTCCTCCAGCACTGTTCTTTCTGTTAAGGATTGTTTTTGCTATTTGGGTCCTTTATTTGTTCCTTGAAGCATCTGGTAGGAATATCGGTAGGCATTGCATTGAATTAGTAGATAACCTTGGGAAGTATTGCCATTTTCACGATGTGGATCCTTCCAATCCAGGAATATGGGAGATTTTTCCACTTTCGAATTTATGTTTTGATTTCCTTTTACAAGTTTTTAAAGTTTTCATCACAGAGAAATTAAGATAATTCCTAGGTATTTTATTGTTGTGGGGCTATTAGAAATGGAGTTGCTTTCCTGATTTCAGCCACACTTTTATCATTGTTGGCATAGAGAAAAGCCATTGATTTTTGAGGGTTAATTTTATACCATGTTACTTTGCCAAAGTTTAGAATCAGCTTGAGTCACTTGGGAGTGAAGACTGGGGTATTCATTAAACACAAGCTAATGTCATCTGCAAAGAGAAAGAGTTTTATTTCATCTTTCCCTATTTGGATCATTTTTATATTTGCCTCTTTTCTTGTTGCTGTATCTAGTCATTCTAATACTAAATTGAAGTGGAGAGAGTGGACATGCTTTTCTTGTTCCTGAGTTAAGAGGAAATGGCTTTAGTTTTTCACCATTAAGTTTTATGCTGGCTGTAGGTTTTTGTCATATACAGCCTTTATTGTATTGAGGAATGCTCTCTGGATTCCTAATTTTTCCAGAACCCTCATCACAAAGGGGTGTTGGACCTTGTCAAATGATTTTTCTGCAACTATTGAGATAACCATGTGGTTCTTATCCTTGCTGTTGATGATGCGATAAATTATACCAATTTACTTTGTTATATTGAACCTGCTTTGCATCCCTGAAGTGAATCTTGTTTGATCGTGGTGTATGATTTTTTGGATGAATTGTTCAAGTCAATTGGCCAAAATTTTGTTGAGAAGTTTTGCATCAACACTCATCAAAGAAAGAGAACAAAGAAATGGGTCTATAGTTCTCTTTCTTTGATGAGTCCCTGCCTGGTTTGGGGATGAGGGTTATGATGGCTTCATAGAATGATTTCGGTAGTGAACTTTCTCCTTCAATTTCATTGAAGAGTTGAAGGTGTATTGGGGTGAACTCTGCCATGAAGGTCTTGTAGAATTCCTCTGTAAATACATCTGGTTCTGGGCTTTTCTGAGACGGGAAGTCTCTTATTACTGTTTCTATTTCAATGTTTGATATGGGCTTGTTAAGACGGTTTAACTGATCTTGGTTTACTTTCAGCATTAAGATATTTGCTAGGAAAACGTCCATTTCTGCCAGGTTCTCTAACTTACTAGTATAAAGATTTGAAAAGTATTACCTTATAATATTCTGAATCTTGGTTGTTTCTGTATTTATGTTTCCATTCTCATCTCTGAGTTTATTTTTTTATTGTATTCTCTTCTTTTTCTCATAAGATTTGCTAAGGGTCTGTCAAATTTGTTAATTTTTCAAAGTACCAATTCTTTTTTTTTTATTCTCTCTGTTTTCATATTTGGATTCTATTTTTTTTAATTCTGATGTAATTTTAATGATTTCTTTCCATCTATTGTATTGGCGTTTATCTTGCTCCTCTTTTTCAAGGTGGTTCAGATGTCTCATTAAATTGTTGGTTTCAGATATCTCCAATTTGTTGATGTAGGAACTCAGAGCTATAAACTTGCCTCTGAATACTGCCTTTGCTGTATCCCAGAGGAGTTGGTAATTTGTGTGTTCATTTTTGTTGAATATCATGAACATTTTAATTTCCTTTCTCATCACTTCCGTGACCCACTGGTGATTCAACAGTGTGTTGTTCAGCCTCCAAGTGTTACAGGACTCTCATTGGTGGCTTTTGGTGTGGAGTTCTAATTTTATTCCATTGTGTTCTAAACGAATGCAAGGTATTACTTCAATATTTCTGAATTTAGACAAGTTTGATTTGTTACCTAAAATCTGGTCTATTTTGGAAAATGTTCCATGTGCTGGTGAGTAAAACATGTATGCTGATGCTGCTGGTTGAAATACTCAGTAGATGTCTGTTAAAATTAGTTGACCTATGCAGTTGGTTAGGTGTGCAGTTTCTCTATTGAGTTTTTGAAGAGTTGATCAATCTAGTGGTGATAGTAGTGTGTTAAATCCCCCAATACTTAATGTCTTTGTATCTATGTGATCTTTGCAAGAAAGTAGTGTTTCTTGCATAAATTTGGGTTCTCCGTTGTTTGCGAATAGATATTCAGAATTGTAATATGCTCCTGAAGGAGAGATCCCTTAATTAGTATATGATAAACTTTTCTTATCTCTTGTGACTAATATTAATTTGAAGTCAATTTTTTCAGATATTACGATTGTAACTCCCACCTGTTTATGGGGGCCATTTGCTTGGTAGATTTTTTGTTTGTTTGTTTTGTTTTGTTTTATCATGAAAATATCATAAGAGGGTTTACAATTACATATGCAAGATAGTGAGTAAATTTCTTATCAAGCATTGTTGCCTCATCCTTTGTTTCCCCATAACATCCCTTCCCATTTCCAAACCCCCATCCCTACAGCCCCCTACCACCCCATCCCCACCCGTCCATCCCCCACCCCACCAAAGTTGTAAAGTACATTTATAAATATAACGTCTTGTAAATCTTATAGTTGTAATGGGTCCACCTGTAAGCCTATTTAAGCAGTTTGTTTTTTTCTGTTTCCCTCCACAAAATATATCAACACCAAATACAGTGAAAGCAGGGCTTATACTCTGGGGGAGATACATACAAAGCAACAAAGAAATCACCTTATAAACATCTTAGAAACAATCACAGGAAATTAAAAAAATTGAATCCTTAACATGTGGTTCATTTCACCTAATATCAAGTTGTCTGACAGTTTCTGTTTGTCTCAGATATATACTAGGTATTGCAAATAAGGGAAAGCAAGGGACCTATATTTCTTTGGGCCTGGCTTACTTCACTTAATATAATTTTTCCAAGTCATTCTATTTCCTAACAAATGGGTCAATGCCATTCTTTCGGATGGAGGCATAGAATTCCATTGTGTATGTACACCACATTTTCTTGATCCATTCATCTACTGAGGAGAATCGGGGTTGGTTCCATATGTTAGCTATGGTAAATAATGCTGCAATAAAAATAGTTGTGCTGGTAGTTTTAGTATGGTCTTGTTTGTGATCATATGGTTAAATGCCCAAAAGTGGGATTGCTGGGTCACAGGAGAGCTCTATGTGGAGTCTTCTGAGGAATCTCCGTAACATTTTCCAAAGTAGATGAACAAGTTTACATTCCCACAAACATTGCAGTAATTTTCCGTTCTGTTCAAATCCCCTCCAGCGTCTTCAAAACTTTGGCAAAATAACAGGATATAAAATTAACCCTCAAAAATCAATGGATATTCTGTATGCCAACAATGAGAAAAGTGTGGCTGAAATCATGAAAGCAACTCCATTTGTAATAACCCCACAAAAAATAAAATGCTTAGGAATTAAAGTAACCAAAGAAGTGAATGGCCTCTATGACGAAAACTTTAAAAATCTGAAAAAGGAAATGAAAACGGATATTAGAAAGTGGGAAAACCTCCCATGCTCTTTGAATGGAAAGATCAACCTCGTGAAAATGGCAATACTCCCCAAGGCTATCTACAAATTCAATGCGAAACCTATCAATATTCCAATCTCATTCTTCAAGAAAATAGTAGAGGAAACCCAAAAATTCATATGGAACAATTAAAGACCCCAAATAGCAAAAATGATCAAAAACAGAAAGAAAAGTGCTGGAGGAATATCAATACCGAATTATAAACCCTCCTAAAAAGCTACAGTAATCAAAACAGCTTGGTACTGGCATAAGAACAGACCTCAGGACCAATGGAATAGAATTGAAAACCCAGAAATGAACCCACAGACCTATAGCCATCTAATCTCTGATAAAAATGGGAGAGAAAAAAAGAGAATGGAAGAAAGACAGCCTCTTCAGGAAATGGTGTGGCAAAATTGGATAATCACTTGTAAAAAACTAAAGCTAGATCCTTATATATCACCCTGACCAGAATCAAATCCAAAAGGATCAAAGAGCTCAGAGTCAAGCAGATACTCTGAAAATATTACAGGATGGAATAGGAGAAATCCTAGGTCTCCTTGGCACAGGTCGAAATTTTCTTAATAAAGACCCAGAAATACAACAAATCAATGAAAGGTTGGACAAACTGGATTGCATGAAATTGCAGAGCTTCTTCTCTGCAAAGGTTATAGCTAGCAAGATCAATAGAAAGCTCACGGATTGAGAGCAGACATTTACTATCCATACAATGAACAAGGGTCTCATATCTAAAATATACTTGGAACTCAAAAAATTAAATCCCCAACAAATCCTCAAAGAAACAATTGGCCAATAAATAAGTGGACAAAAGACTTAAAGAGAAACTTCTCTGAAGAGGAAAGAAGGATGGCCAGTAGCACATGAAGGAATGCTCAACCTCCCTAGCCATAAAAGAAATGCACATCAAAACAACATTGTGATACCACATCACCACAATGAGAATGCTTGGTACATTTTGTTCTAGTCTTTCACTTTCAAAATGTTTGTTTTTATAGGCATGGTGTGACTCCTGAAGGTAGCAGATAGAATAATCTTGCTTTGTAATCCAACTAGATAATCTATGTTGCTTAATTGGAAAGTTAAGCCCATTAATGTTGAAAGATATGACTGAGAGGTTTTTGGGAGTTCCTGCCATGTTATCCAACTTCTTGGGTGCTGAGGCAAATGTGTTCTTATGGTTCTTGGATTCTCACTTTTGTGCGGTTTCTTTGCTCTTATTGTGGTCTTCTTGGTTTTCTATGTGAGGAAATCTTTAAGTATCTTTTGTAGGGCTGGCTTGGTGGAGATATATTATTTTAGCTTTTCTTTGCTATGGAAAATTATTATTTGACCTTCAGTTGTGAAGGAGAGTATAGCTGGGTACAGTATCTTGGTTGATAGTTGTTTATCTTTAGGGCATGGCATAAATCATTACGGGCTCTTCTTGCTTTGATTGTCTCTGCTGAGAAATCTGAGGTGATTCTAATTGGTTTCCCTTTATAGGTGATTAACCTTTTCTCCTTGACAGCTTAAAGGATCTTTTCCTTGGTCTGAATTGATCCTCTGCGGATTTTAATGTCATGGTGGCATGTCCTGTTATGGTCTGGTCTATTTGTGGTTCTAAAATCTTCTTGTACCTGAATAGGCCTAACTTTTTGCATGTTTGGGAAGTTCTCTGCTAGGATCCTGTTAAATGAATTTCCTAAACCATTAACTTCTGTCCCTATGTGCTCCTCTACACCTATTATCCTCAGATTAGGCCTTTTGATGGTGTCTTCCAAATGTTTAATAGATCTGTTATATTATTTGGATTTGTCTTGGATAGTTGTATGTTCTTTCACTATAATATCTAGGCTATCTTCAATGCCCGTGATTGTATCTTCTGCAAGTAGATTGTATCTACTGTCAAGTCTTTCTACTTTGGTTTTTATTTCTTTTCCTTCTAATTGGTCAGCTTTGATGGCTTCAAATTCATTGTTGGAGCTTTGTTTTAGATCTTTTATAAAGTTTTTTACTTCCTTAATTTGGTGTTCAGAGTTTATTCTAAAATCACTTAGTTGATTGGCTATGGTTTCCTTGGATTCCCATTCCTTCTGTCGGGCTCCATTCAGCATGCCATTTGTAATCTCTGTGAATTCCTTCAGCTATCTGTTTATCGATTCCATGAATGCTTCTATTGATCTTTGTCTAGTTTCATCCCACTCTCACAATGCCTGTATTACTCTTTGATTAGCTTCCTCATCTTCACACAATTTCTATAGTTCACTTTCACTGTTCTCAGTCTCCTCATGCAAATCCTGTCTTTCTCTTTGAGTGTTCTCAGCCTGTTCACACAATTCCTTAATTTCTCTTTGACTGTTCTAAACCTGTTCATTCAAGTCCTATATCAATCTTTGAGTAGCTTCCTCACGTTCACGAGATTCCTCTATTAACCTTTGCTTTGCCTCCTCTTTCTCCTTATAATGTTCACACTGAGTCCTTTGCAGATTTTCAATGTTTTCATTCACCATGTTCACCAGTAGTATTTGTAGATCTTTATAAGAACTCTCCTCTGGATTATTCATGAATTGTTCTGTTACCAGATGTAATGAGTGTGACTTGAGATACCCGGACCTGCCATTTTTCTTGTGTTTTTCTGGCTTGTTCTGCCCATTTTGTATGAAAGTAACACGATTTTGTGCTAGAACACTATTTTAAGGCAAGCATCAACCAAAGTACTGTAGTTGCACAATCAAAATGGCTGCAGATACAATCTAGTTCATCAGATACAATCTATTCAATATCAAACAACTGTGGATTAATGGGCTAAAAACAGCAAAGATAAATTTGGCAAACCAGAAATTTTTAGGTTTAAGGAGAAATGTGTTGAAAAATAGGATTAGAGGGATGTGGAGAGGGAAAAAAGAGTGAATTTAACCAAATCCTAATCGCAGAGAGGGAAATGGATTGGACAGAATGATAGGAGAGTGGGTAAAACAAACAAAAAAAAACAAGAAAAAATGGAAAAACAAAAATTTAAATTTAAAAATGAAACATGTAAAAATTATATAAGTTTAAGGAAGTGATATTGAGAGAAGAAAAGGATAGAATGAGAAGAGGGGAGAGATATGAAAGAGGTATGAAAAACTAAAAAATAAAATTTCCTAAAATTAGTTACTTGAAAATTATATAGGTATAAAGATATAATACTGCTATTAAAGAAGTTAAGCCTGAGGTTGTCAATTGAGTGATAAACTTCTGGATTAAGTATGTACCCAATGGGCATAAGATCTAATAATCAATGGCAGGTATATATCTGGGGATGAGCGGAACAGCAATTAAGTCATGTAAAAAAGGAAGAAATAGAAAAAAAATGAAAACAAAGAGAACTATAGACCCATTTCTTTGTTCTCTTTTTTGATGAGTATTGATGCAAAACTTCTCAACAAAATTTTGGCCAATTGACTTAAACAATTCATCCAAAAAAATCATACACCATGATCAAACAGGATTCATTTCAGGGATGCAAAGTTGGTTCAATATAACCAAATAATCTGGTATAATTCATCACATCACAAACAGCAAGGATAAGAACCACATGGTTATCTCAATAGTTGCAGAAAAAGCATTTGACAAGGTTCAATAACCCTTTGTGATGAGGGTTCTGGAAAAATTAGGAATCTAGGGAACATTCCTCAATACAATAAAGGCTGAATATGACAAACTTACAAACCTACAGCCAGCATAAAACTTAATGGTGAAAACCTAAAGCCATTTCCTCTTAACTCAGGAATAAGACAAGGATGTCCACTCTCTCCATTTGTCTTCATTTTAACATTAGATTGCCTAGCTACAGCAATAAGACAAGACGCAAACATAAAAGGGATCCAAATAGGGAAAGATGAAGTAAAACTCTCCCCTTTGCAGATGACATGATCTTGTCCTTAAAGAATCCCACGGACTCCACTCCCAAATAACTCATGCTGATTTTAATCTTTGGAAAAGTAGCAGGGTATAAAATTAACCCTCAAAAATCAATGGCTTTTCTGTATGCCAACAATGAGTAAAGCATGGCTGAAATCAGGAAAGCAACTCCATTTGTAATAGCCCCACAAAAAATAAAATAACTAGTAATTAACTTAACCAAAGGAGTGAAGGACCTCAATGATGAAAACTTTAAAAACTTTAAAAAGGAATCAAAACAGAAATTAGAATGTGGCAAAACCTCCCAAGCTCCTGGATTGGAATCATCAACATCATGAAAATGGAAATACTTCCCTAGGCTATCTACGAATTCAATGAGATACCTATCAATACTCCAACCTCATTCTTCAAGGAAATAGAAGAGGCAATCCAAAAATTCATATGGAATAATAAACACCCCAAATAGCAAAATAATCCTTAACAGAACGAACAGTGCTGGAGGAATATAAATATCACACTATGAACTCTACTACAAAACTATAGTAATCAAAACAGCTTGGTCCTGACCCAAGAACAGACCTCAGGATAGATGGAATAGAATTGAAAACCCAGAAATGAACCTACAGACCTATAGCACTGTAATCTTCAATAAGGGTGCTAACAACAAGAATATAAGAAAGACAGCCTGTTCAGTAAATGGGGCTGGCAAAATTGGTTAATCACTTACAGAAAACTAAAGCTAGATCCTTATATATCACCCTGAACTAGAATCAACTCCAAATGGATCAAAGAACTCAGAGTTAAAGCAGACACTTTGAAAACATTACAGGATGGCGTTAGAGAAACCCTAGGTCTCCTTTGCATAGATCAATATTTTCTTAATAGAGACCCAGAAATACAACAAATCAAAGAAAAGTGGAACAAATGGGATTGCATGAAATTGCAGAGCTTCTGCTTGGCAATGGATATAGCTAGCAAGATCAATAGAAAGCTCACTGATTGGGAGAAGAACTTCACTAGCCATACATCGGACAAGGTCTCATATCTAAAATATACCTGGATCTCAAATAATTAAATCCCCCCAAAACAAATCCTCAAAGTAACAACTGGCCAATAAATAAGTGGACTAAAAACTTAAAGAGAAACTTCTCTGAATAGGAAAGAAGGATGGACAATAGACACATAAAGAAATGCTCAACCTCCCTCGCCAGAAAAGAAATGCAATTGAAAACCACATTGTGATACTACCTCACCGCAGTTAAAATGGCTATAATCAAGAACTCTAATAACAACAAATGCTGGATGTGATGTGAGCAGAAGGGAACATTACTCCATTGTTGGTGGGAGTAGAAACTTGTTCAACCATTTTGGAATTTGTTGTGGAGGTTCCTCAGAAGACTCCACATAGAGCTCCCCTATGACCCAGCAATCCCACTTTTGGACATTTACTCAAATGATCACAAACAAAACAATACTAAAACTACCAGCATCACTATGCTCATTGCAGCATTATTTACCATAGCTAAGATATGGAACCAATCTAGATATATTCTTGATTGGATCAAGAATATGTGGTATATATACACAATGGACATTGCCCCATTTGTTAGGAAATGGAAAGATTGGAAACAATTATATTAAGTGAAGTAAGCCAGGCCCAAAGAAACATAGATCCCATGGTTTCCCTTGTTTGCAATAACTAATATATGTCTGAGACAAACAGAAACTGTCAGACAGGTGGCTGTTTGGAGAAATGAATCCCAAGATACAGATTCAAATATTTTCTTTTCTTTCTTGCTATTGTTTTCAACATATTTATAAGATGATTTGTTTGTTGCTTTGTATGTACTTCCCCCAGGCTATAAGCGCTGCTTTCACTCTATTTGATGTTGATATAATTTTTGGAGGGAATGGGAAAAACAAACTGTTTAAATAGGTTTACAGGTGGACCCATTTTACAATAATGAGATGTATAAGACGTTATGTCGATAAACGAACTTTACAACTTTGGTCGGTGGGTGGTGGTTGTGGTGGGGAGGGTGGTGGTAGAGGGATGTGTGGATGAGGGGGAGAGGGGAAGGGATGGTATGGGGAAAAAAAGGAGAAGGAAACAATGCTTGATAAGAAATGTACTCACTATTTGCGCATGTAATTGTAAACCCTCTGTAAGATATTTTCACAATGATAATAATAATAATAGAATATCCATTTAAGTGACTAAATATTTATATTAAATCCCATAAATTATATTCCTTCAATTTTCTGGCTAAAGTGTTCTCCAATCTAGGTATTTTTTTTTGTTTTTATTTAATTTAATTTTATTTGTGAACATACTGTACAGAGGAGTTACAGTTACATGGGCAGGATAATGCGTACATTTCTTACCAAGCATTGCAGCCTCCTCCTTTGTTTACCCTTCACATCCCTTCCCAGCCTCCCCCCTCCCCCCCTAATCCCAATCTAGGTATTTTTAAAAGAAATATTGTATGTTGTTTCCTTGGTGACAACATAATTAATAGATTTAAAATTTTCCTAAAGCATGGCAGTCTGAAATGAGGTGGATGTTCTTGGGTTTGCATGCAAATATTTCGGACAGCACTAATGTTTTAGTCTTGGATGCTATTTGATTGCTAATTTTTACAGGCTTTCATAGTATGAGAAGAAAATCAACAGACCATAGGAATATTTTTATCAGCTACATTGTATTATTTATTCAAACACATACACACATAAAAACACACAGATATACACATGTTTATTATGAAGACCCAGTCAGTCTGCAAGAAAATATTTTAATAGGAATTCCATAAAATATTTAGTCTGCTGAGATCCGCTTAGAATTTCTTGAAATATCTAATTGCTTCCACCCCTGGACAAATCATTATCATTGGTGAAAATGTTGCCATTTGAATTTAGAATGCCGCAGAAAGACCTATGTGTTAAAGAAAAATTACTTTCCACTTCCTCCCAGATTGTGGGGAATACCAGAATAGTTCTTCTGGAGATTAAGTTCTTTAGAGTGAAACCCATGAGAACATAGCCTCTCACATACTTTCTTCTTTTATCTTTAAATCATTCTAGGTAAAAAACATTTCTCTTTGACATACTTCCCACCTTGACATTGTCTTGTCACAGCCCTCCAAAGCAATAAAACCAACTGAACATACACTGAAACCTTCAGACTTATAAATCTGAGTAAGCCTTTCTGCTTAATAAATGGACAATATCACTTACTATGGTAGGTTATAAAGCTAACACAGAAGTCTAGTCTTTGTAACAATGTAGACTGTATTAAAATATACTTCATTATAAAATATCTAATTCCATGTTGTATTTTGTGTTTTTGTTTCTGTTGATCCTAGGGCTTAAACTCAGGGCCTGGATGGTGCTTTTGTGTTCAAGGCCAGTGCTGTACATATAAGTTGAACTGGAACTTCATTTCCCCTGGTGGTTAATTGGAGATAAGAATCTAATGAACTTTCCCACTTAGGCTAGCTTCACACTGTAATGTTCAGATCTCAACCTCTTAACTAGCTAAGATTACATACTTCAAATTCCAGTGCCCAGCCATGTTGCATATTTTGTGTAATTCCAATTCTCAGCATTGTATAGATTCTCCTACTAAAATATGAAAAAACAGAATCTACTAAGGATATTTGTAAAGTAAAAAATGAAGGAAAATTTTTCATTCTTTACAAAATCTATGCAAAATCTATGCTAAAATATTAATATTTTACTGTACCTTTTTTGCAACCAGTTTGATATAGATTTATAATTGTCAGGCCAAGTTTCTCGACATTCTACTGGAGAATTATGATTTCACGCATGCATGCATATGCATATGTATATATAGATATCCAAATATTTTCCCTAGTGGACCATCAAAATTGAAACTTTGCTTTGTTTTGCTGTTCAGCTGTTGAACCTGATTGGCTCATTCTGTGACAATACCTCTCCTCTTTCTCAACATTCCTTTATTTGCTACACCATCAGCCTTCTAAACTCAGGTTCACTTCTTGGAGAAGGTGACCAGTCAGCCCAATAAATATCTACCCAGAGGGTTTTAATAAAGCAAGATTTAAGATAGTAAGATAACATGATGTGACAACTACAAAATTTCTACAGAGACCTAGAAAGTTATCAAAATTATATCTGACATTTTTCACATTTCTGCCTTCCTTCTCTTCTCATACTTAAGAAAGCACTGTCTAACACTATAAATATATTGCATTTATAAATTAAGGATTAGTGTTTTATTCCAGCCTGAAGCCTTCTTTTCCATGGTTTTTGATATAAACTTTTGGGAGATTTTTTTGATTGTTATGGGATTCCATTCCAAACAAAGCCATGTATATCAAGAAAGCCAATGTTTTCAACTCAGAGTAATAAATATAAGAGGGAGAAAATTAAGGTTAGGTATATATGTTAAGCACAAATTCAGGCAATATCCAGACATTTTGAAATTGTATACCTTTACTAGATAAAGTGGCTCAAACCTATAATCTTATCTACTTGGGAAACAAATATTAGACAATTCCAGTTCCAGGCAAGCCCAGACAAAAAAAGAAGTTTCAGAAATTCTAACCATTTGTTCGGTGCAATGTTTTCTTGCCTGTGTTAGGAGGACCACAGTCCAATAAGGCCCACCATAGTGATACTACCTCAAAATAAGAAATCCAATTACAATCTGCAGGTGTTACAGTATTAGAGTTGTTGTTTCACAGGGACAAAGTTTTGGGTTCAATCCTCCTGTACCACAAGGAATTTAAATGTGTGCCAGGAAAAGAATGTCTAAGGTCAAGACTTCATACTGGTTTTACAAGCTCTTATAAAAACTTTACCGCTTTTGTTAATTTTAAAAGTATAATCATAATTTCCATGGCCAAACCAAATAATTTCCTATTAGAGATTTTCTTTTATCCATTAAGGAACATGTTATGTGTTGGAAACTGTCCCATTGAAATCATATTAAAATCGAAAACTCGTTAACTGCATGTGGAAACAGTATCTCAAAGGTAGCATTTAAGTTGAATTCTCCTCTAAGAGAAGCAGAAGGAATTGAATATACTAAGGAAAGAGGACTCTGAAGAAGCCAATTCTGATCTTGGACTTCTAGTTCCACCAACTCAGAGGCCACATTATTAACGCTACCCAATCTGTGGTAGTTTATTATTACAATTACTAGCAAACATGAGGAATCTATAAGACAAGAAAAGTCATTGATGCTTGGGGTCCGTGACTCATCTCTATAATTCTAGTGTTTAAGAAGGATGAGACTTGAGGGATAATGGTTTTCAGGCTGGTAGGAAAGTTCATGAGGTTCTGTCTCCAAATAACTACATGGTTCTTATTGTAGATTGACTACTATTAGCAAACAAACTGAGAGCATGAGGTATGTTCAAGCCGCAAAGTGGTAGAAAGAAAAAATTCTTAAAAGAATACTATGAGAAACAGAGTTATGAATAGGAAAGCAGAAACAAAAGACATAAACTTATTGATATAGACAAAGCTTCCCAATGTGAAATATGGCACAAAATGTAATATTTAGGGTTTTCCTTCTTATATAATAGAAACAAATGGTATGTCTACTTGAAGAAACTAAAGTGTAAAACTGTATGCAATAAATAATAACATTACTTTATGTTTCTATAATTTAACTTGTTTCCCCACAAATTTATAGAATAATATAGCTATGGAAAAATCAATATATATTGCATTTTCATATAGGATTACATATCCTTGCAAGTGTTGTCTAAAATTGATCTACATTAAAATCATCACCATTAATATCCTTCTCAAGATTCCAAATGTTTATAATCTCAGCTGACCTTCCTAAAAAACTCATACCCCATACATAATTTTTAGTTTGTTCATGCATTTTTAGGAACATAAACATATGGCAGAAAATATTAATTACCTTTATCTGCTGTCATTAATGTATTATAACTAATACAATTAAGTATATACTCTGAGAGAAAGAAGATTCTTCCTTCTAAATACATGCTTGCAAACACACACACACTCACTCATACTCACATATTTACCACTCTAACTTAGGTTAGGTTCCTGACATTGGGTATGAGAAAATGATCTAATAATCAAACTTCCTTGCCTAGTCATAACATACATTCATAATTCCACACATACAAAAAAAACTTGATCATTCAAAATAATGAGATTATTTAACAGAGCCATCCAGCTCCTGAGCCATCTAATCCCTGATTTCATTCATTCATGACAATGCATTTTTCATACCACATTTAAAACCTTTTTGAGTCTCTCTGATCAGCAGACACAAATGTGCTATCATATAATAGAAAATGTAGGTAAAATTACTTGTCCCTAGGTCATCTTTAATATATCTTAAAGAGTTCTATGTCCTTCTTGCAGAGCCTGTTTCTGGCATTTTGCCCTAATGTCTAATATTAAGTTACAAAGGACATACCATATTCCTTAATTCATTTTCCCTAAAGGTTATGCTATGTAGTTGACTCTGATTTTTTGCTTATTCTAAATTAAATTTTCTCAACCAGTTGAATTATTGTTTATGTTACTCCTAAGCCATTCAAAATATCAAAAAGACCTGGAAATTCACCTTGGCAATGAATTGTGAATGGCAGTTATGGTTGTGGGGAGGTAAAGGACTTGAATTATCTAGAGTGCCTTAAACCTGGCACTGTTATTTAAGGACTGATCACTTAGTAAGCTTTTAATGTGTGTCTTCTTATTTCATGTGGGACGGTAAAAGTATACTTCTCATCACCTCCTTGCCTGCAAAGAACTAGAATTATTTCCTTTGTAGAGTTTGTGCTGAAAAGTCTGACTTAAAGAGGCACAATAAAGAACGAAGTAACTCCATTACAGACTAGCAACCATCTTGTGAGGTACGGATTTTAAATAGAACCATGAATTTGACCCAGAAATGACACAGAAAAGAAAACAATTGCCAGGCAACTGAAACATAAATAACCCTTGGGCAAGCCACAGGAATTTTCTCTGGATACATCAACCAAACACTGGGTGCCCATACGAGACACGGTGACCCAGTGTCCAGGTGGTACCCGTCAATAACAAGTCAGTATTAATAATAACCAATCATGTATGTGTAGCTTAATTTGCTTAAAATATTAGCCAATCATGTAATTTCTCATGTAAAACTCCCTTAAGGTTGTTTATTCAATACTTTAAAAACTGTACTGATTCTATGCTCGGGCCTCTTAGTGTCACCAGTTACCAAGTGCATGGAGGACCAAGCTCGAATTTGAAAATAAACCACTCTTGTTACTTACATTGATCTTGGTTTCTGGTGGATTTTTGGAGGAGGAATAACAGGTGGGGGCTCGTCCGGGATAAACCCATAAACCCACCCAGACACCTGATCAGACTAGCAAAAAATGGCCGGTAAGTTAAGGCATTGCCACTTTGTAACTGTCTGGGGTCTGTGTGTCCTGCAGGATTAGTATTGGAGTTGGCAAGAAGTCCTGTTGGATAGTGCTATAAGGCAGCCAACTGGACTGGTGTGAGATGTCCCCCTGTTCCCCGGGAAGGTAAACTATCCACTAGTGTGGACTTTTGGGCCTGTTTGTTGTCAGAAAGTTTCTGTCTGATAGTTTACAAGGTAGACTGTCCACTAGTGAGGACATTTGGGATTTATCCTCTCTGAAATCCTTCACTTTCTGTCTGACAGTCTACCATGCGCATGCTGTTAAATGTGTGTCTTATCTTAATGTCTGTGTGTTTGTAATGTGAGTATGATGAAACAATTCCTTACTCAGGTTCATCCGCAGGTGGATGCCCAGAGACCCTGTTTGTCTCCATTTGAGGCTGTTAGTCTTCGCTCTTTTTCTTCATCCAATAATAACTACTTTCTCTTTCAGACCCCCTTATTTTTCCACCTCGAAGGGTGAATTCTGGCCTAGAAAGATTGGCCCACTTGAAGCAAAGCTGGAGTCAGGTAATCTATCGGATGCCACTGCTAAAATATTGCAAAGTGTCTCTGTCTACCCCTTTGGGATCTTAGACAGACCAGCTAGTCGACACTTTACACTTTTCTACATTGTTAGCTCTGTCCTTAACATTCTTTAAACTAATTGTTAGGAAGATAAGGGGAGTGCGAGGTGCATTCTCGTTCTGACTCATTTCAATGTATATCAATCCACACATAAGACCAGAGGAAAGGAGAAAAGTAATTACAATTGTCACAAAGTGAAATAGCCGGTGCTTTAAGCAATTTGGGATATGACCACAACTCAAAATGTCGCAAGGAGTAATAAAGCCCCACGGAAAACATACGAACAAAACTTCTTGGGTGCAAGGGGTCACAGCAATTAAACGATACTCATGGACCACCCAATGAACAGTGGATCTGGTGACAGGATGAGTGTCTCACTCATTTTTAGTTATCCTAGAGAGCTTTTATCCCTTATTAGGAAGATACTTGTTGACTAAGGTTGGGGCACAGATTCACTTCTATTCAGAAGGCTCCCAGGTGACAGATGCTCAAGGGAGACCAATACGAGGGCTGACTCTGAGCCTGGAAGACAATTACCGGTTGCAACAATCACCCCAGGCTCCTCACCAAGAAATCACCTACTGGCTGGAAAGGTATCCAGAAGCATGGGCAGAGACTGGAGGAGTGAGACTAGCGAAGAATAGACCAGATCTATTCATCGAGGTAAAGCCAGGAGCTGACCCAGTCAAAGTCCGGCAGTACCCTATATCCATGGAGGCACGGATGGGAATAACCCCACATTAGGTGTCTGCTAGAACTGGTTATACTGCGGCCCTGTCAGTTGGCATGGAACCCTCCCCTTCTATCAGTCTGTAAGCCCCACTCCAATGAATATAAGCCAGTAGAGGACTTAAGGGAGGTCAACAAATGGGTAATGGACATTCACCTGACTGTACCCAACCCCTACACACTCCTGAGTACCCTGCCTCCCGATAGGCAATGGTACACAGTATTAGATTTTAAAGATGCCTTTCTCAGCCTACCCTTAGCAGCTAAAAGCTAAGATCTCTTCTCCTTTGAGTGGACAGATGTGGAAAGATATATTAATGGACAGCTGAACTGGAAAAGACTTCCTCAAGGATTTAAAAACTCACCAACACTCTTTGACGAAGCCCTGCATGAGGACTTAGGTGAGTCTAGGGGAAGCCACCCTGGCTTGACTTTGTTGCAATGCGTGGATGACTTATTAATTGCTGCTAAAACTGAAAGAGAATGCATCCGAGGAATGGAGGATTTACTCCAGATTTTGGGAAGCCTTGGTTTCTTGAGTGTTGGCCAAGAAAGCTCAAATCTGCAAATCAGAGGTAACTTATCTGGACTATTTATTGAAAGCGGGGCAGCAGTGGCTTACAAAAGGAAGAAAAGAAACTGTCCTTAAAATTCCACCACCCCAGTCTCAGCACCACATAAGGGAGCTTTGGGGCTCAGCAGGCTTTTGCTGTCTGTGGATTCCTTGGTTTGTGGAGTTGGCTAAACCCCTTTATGAGGCTACCAAAGAAAAACAACTGTTTTTATGGATGGAGTAGGTTGAACAAGCCTTTGAACAGATAAAAACTGCCATATTGTCAGCCTCAGCATTAGGACTCCCTGATACAATTGAACACTTTTATTTGTATGTGGATGAACATAATGGGATTATGAAAGGAGTCCTAAGCCAATACCTAGGCCCATGGAGAAGACTAGTAGCCTACTTATCAAAGAAATTAGACCGGTGGCAGCAGGCTGGCCACCATGCCTGAGAATTATAGTGGCTGCTGCTCTAAGGGTAAAAGATGCAAATTAACTATGGGGCAGGAACTGTATGTGACCACGCCCATACTATTGAGAGTGTGTTAAAGCAGTCACCAGATCAATGGCTCAGCATTGGCCGACTAATCCATTACCAGGGACTGCTACTCAGTCCTCTCAGAATTAATTTCCAGGTTCCCTCAGCTGTCAACCCAGCGATTTTTCTACCAGATCCAGACTTAGACACGTCACTACATGATTGCTTGGAGATCCTGGTGCAAGTCCGTAATTTCCAAGAGGACTTAAGAGATCAGCGTTACTGGATGCTGAACTCGTGTGGTTTACAGATGGGAGCAGCTTTGTTCATCAAGGACATAGGTATGCGGGAGCAGCAGTATTGACTGAGACTGATGTGGTTTGGCTCGAACCTTCGCCCATAGGCATGTCAGCCTAGAGAGCTGAATTAATAGCCCTGACCCCAAGCACTAACAGTAGGAAAGAATAAAAGACTAACTCTGTACAGTGATAGTCGGTATTCATTTGCAATGGCTCATATACACAGAGCTATCTACAAAGAAAGAGGATTACTGACAGCAGAGGGAAAGTCTATCAAAAATAAAGATGAAATTTTGGCCTTAATCGCTGCTCTTTGGTTGCCTAAGAAGTTGGCCATTGTTCATTTCCCTGGACATCAAAAACTTAAAGATGCTGTGAGTAAAGGCAATAACCTGGCCGACAGAACTGCCCGGGAAGTGACAACACAAAGAGACTCTATAATGATGATAAATCTCCCAGACCCCGGTGCAAGAACTCTCCTGGACACTCCTACATATACCACAGAAGATTTAAAATGGATTGATCAACTAACAATGGCACAATGCCTGAATGGTTGATGGAGAGACTCTAAGAGCAACAGTATCTTGCTAGAACAGTTAGGGAGTAAAATACTACTGAAAATGCATCAAGCACCCACATGGGTTTGAGGAAGATGCAAGACCTGGTGATAAATACTGGTCTTAGGTTCAAGAATAGTCATGCTAAAATAGAACAGATTGTCAGGGACTGTAAGGCATGTCAGCTAATTAATGCAGGGAAAATTCAGGCAGGACCAGGCAGTCAGATAAGAGGAGATAGACCAGGAACCTACTGGCTGGTGGACTTCACAGAAATCAAATCTGGCAATTATGGATATAAATATCTATTAGTTTTCCCTTTTCAGGATGGGTAAAAACCTTTCCTACAATGAGTGAAACAGCACAGGTGGTGGCTAAGAAGTTGCTGGAAGAAATCTTACCCAGGTTTGACTTCCCTAGTATGATAGGATCAGATAATGGACCAGCCTTTGAGTTGAAGGTAAGTCAGGGACTTTCTAATGCTCTTGGGGCAGATTGGAAACTGCATTGCGCTTAGAGACCCCCAAAGCTGAGGACAGGTAGAAAGGATGAGTAGAACTGTAAAGGAGACCCTGAACAACTTGACCATGGAGACTGGTGGTGACTGTGTAACTCTCCTTCCCTTTGCCTTATACAGAGTACGAAACTCCCCTTTGAAAATTGGTCTTTTCCCCTATGAAATTGTATTCGAAATGCCCCCTCCCTTAATTCCTAATTTTCAGAGCAGTTTCTTCGGGAAGATGATGACTCTGAACTTTTGTCCTCTCTCAGGGTCCTGTAGAGGACCTGCCTTTATGTCTGGCCTAGACTGAATGTGCTGTATGAGTCAGGCCCTCCACCGATCCCACATCACTTCTGCCCCGGGACTGGGTCCTGGTGAAAAGACATCGACAGGAAAACCAGGAACCGCGGTGGAAAGGACCTTTGTGGTCATCTTGACGAATCCAACTGTCCTCAAAGTCGACGGCATCGCTACCTGGATCCATCATTTGCATACAAAGCCTGCACATCCCATAACCAATTTTGGAGAGCACCCAGAGTGATAAGTCTCACTTTCCAAAGACAATCCTTAAAGCTTTAATTGAGCTGTAAAAAGACTAAGTCATGAAATGGTTGTTGATGTATACTTTACTTGGAAATTGTATTGACATAATAGTGGGTGCCTGCAATCCTAATCACCCATATAATTGGACTTGGATTATTAGTAATCAGGTAATGGACAAACGTTTCCCTCTGGCTGTGAAAGAGGGACCCTACCTATGGTTTAGAGACAGGCTTACATTTAATTTGTGCCAGCTCGCTGAGGGACTATGGGAAGGACCTAGGCTTGTTGAGTGTAGATGGTGACACTGGTATGTTTGCTAAGGGGAAGGAAGGACTAATAATTGTGGAGGACCAGAGGACTTTTATTGTAAGAGCTGGGGCTGCAAAACAAGTACCTCAGGAAAATGGAAAGGAAAAGGAGGAGACCTTGTTACTTTTACTAAATCAGGGCCAGCGGGCATCCAGTTTAATGGGATGTCTGTGCACCAACAAATTAGGGTTCCCCAAGATTCTGATGCCTGAGTGGAAGTTCGGTTCACAGACAAGGGCAAACAAGTCCTAGGATGGGAATAAGAAAGACTTGGGGACTAAGATTTTACCGATGTGGAGAGACTCACAATGGCATACTTAGAACTCTACAGGCAATTGCCACAGCTAGCTATTTCCCTGCAGTAATGGGACCAAACACTGTTTTAAGACCGGCTTCTGCCACAAAAGCCAAAGCAAGTGAAAAGAAAAAGCCCCAGGCTGTAGTGACCCCATCTCCTCCGAAAAGAGGAGACCCCATCAGGGAGAACATCCCCTTGCTGGAGGGTTCTCTATGGCAGCTGTTGGTTCAAACTTATAATGTAATCAATCAGACCCGCCCTGATAATAGTACATGTTGGATGTGTTATGATATGAGACCCCCATTTTATGAGAGTATTGCAGTGGTACAGAATGTAACTAAAACAAGTAAATCATGCAGATGGGAATCAAAAGAGGCAAAACTTACCCTAAAGAAAGTTATAGGACAACAGTTATGTGTAGGACGAGTACTAACTAATTTTACTCACTTATGCAATCAGACCCAAGAATGGACTCCTGAGAAAGGTTATCGATTACCTCCCGAAGATGTTTGGTAGACATGTTCAACTGGCCTAAACCCTTTTGTGCACTGGAAATTTTAAATAGGACCCACAGTTTTTGTGTCATGGTGCAACTCATCCCATGACTACTTTACAATTCTCTGCAAGACAAGATGATAAAAATGTCCGCAGCAAGCTACTGGCCCGGAAGAGCTAAAATAGAAATAATAACAGCCGTGACTATCGGGGACCTGGTGGGCTTAGCTGGAGTAGGGGCTCAAGTAGCATCCCTGGTTACTCAGAGAACACCCTACTCGAATCTTTGCACTTCTATAGATGAGGATATCAAAAACCTGGAAAGTTCTACAGCCTACCTTCAAAAATCTCATGATTCCTTACCTGAGGTGGTGTTACAAAACAGGCAAGGGCTCTAGTTAATTTTCTCACAAAAAGGAGGTCTATGTGCTGCCCTAGGGAAGAATGTTGCGTCTATGCAAATCACTCTGGAGTTGTAAAAGAATAAGGGAACAGCAAGAAGGATGGTTTGAATCATGGTTTAACTATTCCCCTTGGATTACTACATTAATATCCACTCTGTTGGGTCCCATTATCATTCTAGTGCTTGTGTTCACTATAGGGCCCTGTGTTGTAAACGACTAGTGATGTGTGTTAAGAAACGAGTCAATACCGTACAACTGATGGTCTTGAGAACGCAATATCAATTAATCCCTGATGAAAGACATAACACAGGCCCATAAGGACAATGTTTAGCCTTTCAGGTGCATAATAAAAAGGGGCGAATGAAGAGTCTAATACTTAAAGAGGCAAAATAAAGAACTAAGTAACTCCATTACAGACTAGCAACCATCTTGTGAGGTACAGATTATAAAAGAACCATGAATTTGACCCAGAAATGATGTAGAAAAGAAAACAATTGCCAGGCAACTGAAACATAAATAATACTTGGGCAAACCACAGGAATTTTCTCTGGATCCATCAACCAAACACTGGATGGCTATACGAGACACGGTGACCCAGTGGCCAGGTGGCACCTATCAATAACAAGTCAGTATTAATAATAACCAATCATATATGTGTAGCTTAATTTGCTTAAAATATTAGCCAATCATGTAATATCTCATGTAACACTCTCTTAAGGTTGTTTATTCAATACCATAAAAACTGTACTGATTCTATGCTCAGGGCCTCTTAGTATCACGGGTTACCGAGTGCGTGGAGGACCAAGCTTGAACTTGCAAATAAACGACTCTTTTTTCACTTATATTGATCTTGGTTTCTGGTGATCTTTGGAGGGTCTCCAGTCCAGGTATAACAATGCCCTGCTGCTACTGTAGTGAAACTCACAAACAACTGCACAGCTGTGTTAGCTGCTTTAGATTTTGAAATTTTCTTCCAGTAGCCCTAGTGATTTGAGCCCAGATTTATGGGATAGTCACATAATACACAATTGCAAAGCACCACAATATACGAAGACAAAATGCAAAATGAGGTTCAATTTTTTTCTTTGTTGTTTCACTTTTTTCTTTCTTTCTTTTTTAATTGTGAAAATACGGTACAAAGGGGTTAACATTACATGGGCAAGGTAATGAGTACATTTCTTAACAAGCATTGTTGCCTCCTCCTTTGTTTCCCCTTCGCATCCTTTCCCATGCCCACCCCAGCCCCCCTCCGCCAAAGTTGTAAAGTTTGTTTTTCAACAAAATGGCTTGTACATCTCTTTATTCCAATGTGTCCACCTTTATCATTATTTAAACAATAAGTTTTTTTTTCCTCTCCCTCCACAAAGAATACCATCATCAAATACAGTGAAAACAGGGGTTATACCATGGGGAAGAGATATACAAGGCAACAAAGAAATCATCTTATAAATATTTTAGAAACAATCACAAGAAAGAAAAAACATTTGAATCCTTATTTTGGGGTCCATTTTGCCTAACATAAACTTATCTGACCGTTTCTGCTTGTCTCAGACAAATACTAGTTATTGCAAATAAGGGAAAGCATGGGACCTATGTTTCTTTGGGCCTGGCTTAATTCAGCCTTGGAAGAAAACAAAAGAGTCATTTTTTTTCTTATTCATTGTCTTTTAAGGAGCTAGATCCTGTTTATTTCTCATTATTGTTGATATGACTTAAATAAATTTACCAGATTTTTCAAATAAAATAAAGAGATATAATATGGCATGTTTAGTAACAATATAAAGCTAAACATTTGAGTGATTTTTTTTTAGTTCTGTTTTCAGTTATGCTGAAATAACATTGAGATGAGACAAGCATATGTGTAAATTGACACGTATCAATCACACAGAACTTGGGAATCTTTGGGCTTTGATTTCTGCATCAACGTCACCTAGAAAACAAAATTATCACTTGCTTCATGTCTTAAGTAACATACTTAATACAAGTTTTATTAATTTTACCAATGTATTTCATAACCTATGGAATCGATGCATTGCATAAGGATTTGATTTCGTATTTCCACTGAATTAATATTACGTTTATTTTATTTTTTCACACATAAAATAATGACATTCTTGAGGATAAATCATGCCTGTTTTTCATTTTGATTGCCAAAATTGAACTATAAGGCACTTTGAAAATTTAACTTTAAATTTGAACTAAAGCAAGATATTCCATCACTTCTAATTATTCCTATTGAAAGGTTAAAGTTTGAGGCAGTGACCACCATATGTTGCCTCCTGAGCTTCAGTACTCCCAAGAAGACTTGGAGTGGATAAAGAAAATTTCCATGGCCTATAAACCCCCAGACAGAGAAGGAAACAAAGACTGGTGGAAAACGGGGGCAGGTACCCGAAAAATGCAGGACTTGCTCCGACACTCAGATGTAAAAATTAGGCAAGGAAATCAACTCATTGAGGACATTGTTAAAAATTTTAAAACCTGTCAGCTCACCAATGTCCCCAATAAACCAGTTACAAAAGTAGCTAGCCTCCGTGGAGATAGGCCAGTTGTGCATTGGGAAGTAGACTTCACAGAAATTAAAACTGGACATTTTGGATATAAATATTTTCTAGTTTTTGTAGATACTTTTTCAGGATAGGTTGAAGCCTACCCAACAAAGCATGAGACCGCGAACGTCGTGACTAAGAAGATCCTGGAAGAAATCCTACCCAGTTATGGCTTCCCATCCACCATCTGGTCAGACAATGGACCGGCCTTCGTCTCAAAAGTAAGTCAGGGAATAGCCGCGGTACTGGGGACAGATTGGAAATTGCACTGTGCTTAGAGACCCTAGAGTTCAGGGCAGGTAGAAAGAATGAATCTGACTGTAAAAGAGACCTTAACTAAATTGGCCTTGGAGAGTGGCGCAGACTGGGTATCGCTCCTTCTTTTTGCCTTGTTTAGAATGAGAAATTCACCCTATCGGCTTGGCTTTACTCCTTTTGAAATAATATATGGACACCCTCCACCAATTATCCCTAGCCTTCAGACTGAATTGCTTGCTGATTTGGATGATACTGAATTTCTGTGTAAGCTTGACTATTTACAGCTGGTGCATAAGAGTATGGGGCCCCAGCTTATAGCATTATATGATTCTTCTTCTATTCATACTCCACATTTGTTTAAACCAGGGGACTGGGTGTTTGTTCAAAGGCACAACTTGCGATCTCTGGAACCATGGTGGAAGGGGCCTTACATGGTGCTACTGGCTACACCTACTGCCTTAAGGTGGATGGCATTGGTGCTTGGATCCCACACTAGACCAGCTGACCCCTTTGTCTTGGACTACCGTGAGGAAACATGGGAAGTCTCCAAGCATCCTACCCAACCACTTCTGAAGAAAAGAAAAATGGACTGATTGTTATTGGTATATTCGTTCAAGATCAAGAGCTGTAGGAGTTTAGTTTTGGGGTAGAGCCACAAGATTGTGGCTCAGGACCAAAAGCCAAGGTGGGGAATGAAAGGTTAAAGTTTGAGGCAGTGACCACCACGTGTTGCTTAGCAAAGCAACACGTGGTGGTAATCAAAACACCTGGGTGATTGTGTGCCTATAAAAGGCCTGCAAATCCTTAGCTTGGGCCTCTCCTCCTGTGCTCCGCTGTGTCGGAGTGTAGGAAGAGGCCCCAGGTGCAGCCCTTTTAAATAAAACAGCTGTAGATTCTGACTCTCGGTGGTCTTCTCGTGGGGGTCTCTCCTGAGACCTTGGCATTACACTATAGACTTGAATATAACTTATTTTTGAATGGTAGGAAATTCATATTATACCTACTCTCTATAAAATATTTTACAATATAGACTTGAATATAACTTATTTTTGAATGGTAGGAAATTCATATTATACCTACTCTCTATAAAATATTTTAAGAAATAAATGATCATGATAATATTAATTTTTCCTTCAAGTTGAAAGAAAGAACCTCACTATAGATGACAAAAACTTGAATGGAGATGCCATAAAGTTTATGAAAAATTCAAGTCATTAGGAGTTAGATGAAATAGTCATTTTTGAAGGTCACAAAATGAAATCTCTTAAAACTTTCTTATCTGTTAAATACAATGTATTTGCAATAAAAATATTTCATTCATCTCTTCCGCAATGGTATAACCAAACCACCTCCATGACAAATAGCTTCTCTGATTAATTCAAGTCAATATTTAATAACAAAAGTTATCGAAATGTGTAGAAATATCTACCCACCACTCTAGAAATTAAATCTGAAGACATAAAGGATTGGGATTAATAATTAGCTTTCATTATGTTGCCTTAAAGCAGTGAACCCTTTTAAGTGGGCATAGTTGTAGAGATTTGGTCACTGAGAACTTGTGATCAAAGAGGATGTTAAGATCAAAGTCCTTTCCTCCTCTTCCTTCTTTTTCTTCTCTATTTCCTTCTCCTTCCCCTTCTCTTTTCCATCTCGCTCTCTCTCTTCCCCTCCTCCTCTTTTTCCCTCTCCCACTCCTATTCCTCTTTTTTACTTCCTGGCTTCCATGAATACATAAATTCCATCACATGTTCCTGACATGGGGTACTGTGCCACCAGCAACCAGAAGCAAGGAGGATAAGAAACAAACTGAAATGTATAAAATCAGAAGCCAAGATTAATCTTTTCCTAACTTAAGTTAATTTTATACAGTATTTAGTGATATTGATAGGAGACTGACACAGCACGCTTTCACTTATTATAAGGAATAAGATTTACTGGAAAAAAATCTGACCAACATCACCCTAATAAATTATTGATTAAATTAATATTATATTAGGAAAAATCTACTTTAAAGTGTCAGATATACTTCAATAAGAGGCAAAAAAATCACATCTATGGTTTACTATGAAAAGACAATAGAGGTCTGGGAAGGTGGCTCAGTGGTAGAGTGCTTGCCTTGCAATGTATGAGGCCCTGGGTTCGATTCCCCAGCACCATATAAGCAAAAAGAAAAAAGCTGGAAGTGGTGCTGTGGCTCAAGTGGTAGAGCGCTAGCCTTGAGCTGAAGAGTTGAGGAACAGCACCCAGGCCCAGAGTTCAGGCCCCACAAGCAGACCCCCCCCCAAAAAAAAGACAATAGAATTCAATCTATTCCTCAAGGAAATTGACCTATATTTGGCAGTATTGTCAATTTCATAAATGATGTAAGAAGAATGAAGAACACATTTCAATTTAATCTGTGTGATATAAAATTTACCCTGTCCCCTGTATTCTATCTATGTTTGGTTCCCAAAATGATTTGTATTTTATTCTAATCATATTTTTAATTAACTTTAAGTAATTGTATGGGAGTTGCTGTTTGACAAAGCAGTTTATGAATAGTGTTAATGAGGGTTTTTTTTCTTTTTTGTCTTCTGAGGTTTGAACTCTGGGTCTGGGCGCTGTCCCTAAGCTCCTTTGCATGAACATTTTAACTCTATCACTTGAGGCATAGCAGCACTTTCAGATTTTTCTGAGATGTAATTGGAGATAAGAATCTCACAAGCTTTCTTGCCTGGGATGGCTTCAAACCTCAATCCTCAGCCTCCTGATTATTGAGGGTTACAGGCGTGAGCAGCTAGTGCCTGGCTTATACAATGAAGCTTTTTTTTGGTAGTCCTGGGGCTTGAACTCAGGGCTTTGGCAATGCCCAAGAGCTTCTTTTCCTCACTCTAGCACTCTACAACTTGTGTCATATTGCCAATTCCAGCTTTTTTTAAAATTATGTAGTACCGAGGAATCAAACCCAAGGCTTCACATATGCAAGGCAAGCAGTCTACCACTAAGCCACATTCCAAGGCCAATACAGTGCACCTTGAAGATCATTATCCCTCATCCTTCTCAATCCTATCTCATCCCTCAATTTACATAATTCTGTAGAATATTCACTAACTTGCAATGATATATATAGTCACTCAGAGAATATATCACTGATTATACTTTATTGATAGTTTTATTCATCAACATACTAAAGTTATGCATTACAGAATTCTGGGATTTTAAATTCTGAATTTTCACACACTACTATTCAGATTCACACACTACTATTATAAAAATTTTTCCTAAGGTTAATGCAAATGCACGCTGTAATTCTTCAATAAAGTACAGTGATTCTTAAAATCTTATAGAGTTGGAGTAAGAATATCAGCTTCAGTTCTAGAACATTTTATCATCACTACCCTCTCAACATACTCCAATATTTTTTAGTAGTCTCTTCCTGTCATCATTTCAACCTACCTCCTCTTGAGCAGCTATTATTTCATATTCTACCTCTACAGATGTGCCAATTTTAAAAAGCTCACATTATTATAAAATGTAGTCTATCCATTCCTCCCATGTAATATTACTGTTTCCAAAGTAAGACCATGTAAATTTTTCTCATGGATGGAGTATATTGTTTTGTATGCATGTGAATAATTATATAACATCCTCAATGGACATTTCAATATTTTATTGAAAAAGGTTTTGCTATGTCTATTCCTGTACATGTGTCTCATTGGATATATGTTGAAATATATTTTGTATATAAAATTATGATTCAAAATGCTGGATCAAACTGGGTGTCGGTGGCTCATGACTGTAATCCTAGTTACTCAGGAGGCTGAGATCTGAGGATTATGGTTCAAAGCCAGCCAGGGCAGTAAAGTCCGTGAGACTCTTATCTCCAATAAACCACTAGAAAACCGAAGTGGCGCTGTGGCTCAAGCGGTAGAGCGCTCGCCTTGAGCTGAAGAGTGCAGGGACAGTGCCCAAGCCCAGAGTTCAAGCCCCACAACTGACCAAAAAGAAAACAGAAAATACGCTGCATCATAGAGCAACTCTATGTGTAATATCTTAAAGATTGCCAGTATGTTTAACAAACTGACTATATCATTTTAAGTGACAAGCGCCAATGTATAAGATTTCCAATTTCTACATAGTGGTTGTGCAGTGCAATCTCATTGTTGCTTCTATTTCACTACTCTCTATATGTAGCCAATGTCTAGGTATGTTATGATACTTCCATATGTCCTTGGTTGTTGTTATATTAATATAGAGATATGTATTTCAATTTTTGATAATTTATTCACGATGGTTAAATTTTTTCATTGGTATTAATATGCTCTTAATATATTTCTGATTCAAGTTTTTTAAGTAAATGAATATGTATACACACTATGTATACATGTGCATATATTCATACTTTTATGTGTATACATACAAATGCCTATATATGTATACATATATGAAAATACATATGTGTATATACATATATACAGGCATATATGTATATTATTATTTTCATTTCTCTGTAAGTTATCATTTTACTTCCTTTGCCAAACATGTCCTTTATTGATTTTACTTTATTTTATTTTATGGTTAAGATGTACAGAGGGGTTACAGTTACATGAGTAAGGCAATGAGTACATTACTTGTTGATCATTGTTACCCTTTCCCTTCCTTGTTGTTGTCCAACTATCCCTTCCATCCCCCAGCTCTCACATTCCTATCTCCCCACCCCTCACTGCATGAAGTAATAAAGTTCATTTACAATATACTGTCTTGTGAGTATGTTTGTTGCAATGTGTCATCCTGTATCCTTGTTTCACCGTTTTATAATTCTCCTTCCCCTCCCCAGCTTAAACATGTATATACAAGATGCAGGGTATCAAAACTGAGTAGAGTGACAAGAGGGGATATGCAATAGGGGAAAGAACATACAAAGGAAACAACAACAAAAATGAATATAATGGCATTGTACGTTTACAACAGTAACAATAAAGACAGAACACTCAAACATGTCCTTTATTGTCGAGGTAATTATTACAGTTAATGTTCTTATCACTTTTGGAACTTTGCAAAATGTTTGGTAGCATTCAGTGTGGACTGATATGTTCAATATTTGTTAAATCTATCTACTCATAAGGTACCTGACAGTTCTCTTCTAAAGAAAAAAAGGCAGTCTTCTACAGCTTGGTTCAAAACCATTTGTATTTTTTCCTTGTACTAAGATTACTGACTGAATCCTGGTGCTGGGGGCTCACACATAGCTATAATCCAAGCTACTCAAGAGGCTGAGATCTGATGATCGCGGTTTAAAGCCAGCTTGGGCAGGAAAAGTCCATGAGACTGGTATCACCAATAAACCACCAGAAAACTGGAAGTGGTGCTATGGCTCCAGCATTGAGCTGAAGAGTTGAGGGACAGCACCCAGGCACAGAGTTCAAGGCCCACAACCACCACCACCACCAATAACAACAACAAAAAGAATACTGACTCAAAATGCAATAGTATTAAGCAGTCTTAAAGTTAGGCTCAAGTCTAACATTTTGTTATTATCTTAGATGCCAACAGCCTTCTCATCTAATGAGCCATGTGTCCTCAGAATGTTAACCAAATTTCTTAGTTTATTTACACAGTTACTATAAATATGTATTTTCTCATCTATCTTTCTTTCATTTTACCACAGAATCTGTATATATCCTTTATGTCATACTTGAATACAAATGCCTTTGGAAGATATTTATTAATTGATGTATATTAACTGTACGAAGAAATCTTATTGAAATACTTTACACACTCTCATATTGACCAAGGGCCTGATTAAACTTTTTTTCTCCATTCCATTGCCCTTCATTTTTCAACTGTTTTCTGTGAATTTCTTTCTGCTAACTTCAAACATCGTCAAAATTTTAAAGTGTTGTTCACCCACCATCATTGAAAATTATACAATGCTGAATATAAAAGCAAAAATCAAAATAAATGGAGACATATAATTTTTGTGGATTGGAGGATACAATTGAGCCAAGATATAAATTTTCTCCTCCCCTATTTGTTGGTCATTCGTGGGTTTTGAAATCTGGTCCTGGGCACTTACCCAATGCATTTCAGCTCAAATGAGTGCTCTAATGGTTTTCTGGTGGTTAATTGGACATAAGAGTCTTACGGACATTCCTGCTCCAGCTGGTTTTGAACCACAATCCTCAGATCACAGCCTCCTATGCAGTTAGGATTACAAGCATGAGCCAACATCGTCCAGCTTCACAGTTTTATTTATGTTTATGACAACTTCTAAAAAACACCTGACCAGCACTCTGACTCATTCACAAAGGAAAATAAAATGGAACATATTTCTCTGTCCAATATTAAAGCTGTTAGTATAAAATTGTTATATTTGGAGAGGAAAATTTTACAGCTTAATGGGTCTGTACAGTACCAGATTAGCTCCACATAAATATTATCAAGGAATATTTAATAAGGGGTAAAACCAAACATTTGTGGAATGACATTCTTTTGAATAAGTGGTGATAGGTTAGGCAATATTGGGGAGAATTAAAAAGTAAACATTGACTTAAACATAACAATTTATTCAAATATTAACTTCAAGCAGGATTAAAACGTGGCATATAAAACAAAACGAGTGATGTAAATGTAAAACAAAGAAAGATGTCTTGACAATTTTGGAGATGAAGCTTTCTTAAATTTGGCATTAAAATTATAGGTAAGGAAAACAATATAGTAGAACTCAATGAAAGTGTAAAATAATTTGGTCTGTGAAAGCTCATATACAAGTAGTGAATAGAAGTTGGAATCAGGTGGCTCATGTATCTCATCCTAGCTACTTGGGATCCTGTGATTTAAGCTTTGCTGTTTGAAGCCAGCCCTCCACAAAATAAAGTCCTTGAGAATATTATCTCTGATTAATCAGCAAACAGCCAGAAGTGAGGCATGACTGAAATGGTAAATTTTTAACAAATTGCAAGAAATTTCAGGGACCCTGAGTTCAAGCCCCAGGACCATACATGCATGTAGAAAAGTAATAGTAGTAATACTGGTAGTGATTATGATGATGATGTTTATGATTATAATGATGATGAGGTGTACCCATATTCAAGGATAAAACATGTATAAATCTTATACCTGAAGAATGCCTCAAATCTAGATTCTACATAGAACTCTCAAAACCTAATGTTAAAAAGAACATCAATTAGAAACCAGCAAAGTATATCTTGTGAAAAATAAGCACAAGAAAACCATCATCAGTCGCCAAATAAGTGCATATTAAAACCAAAATGACATCATAAAATATGTATAAGAATTACTTCACATAATACAATAATGACCACACTAAATGTTATCTAGAAACAGAGAAAATGGATGCTGGCAGAAATGTCAAATGCGAAATCCACTTCTGAAAACATTTGACAGGTTCTTAGCATATGAAATAAGCAAATACCCACTGTATAACAGAATAATTGATCTTTCCAGGCTTTGTCTCATAGAAATAAAATGTAACATTCACCCAAACGCCAAAACACAGAGGATTATAGCAGCATTATTTCCTCTAGTCAAAGAAAAGGAAATCAATTCAGGCTTTCTTCAAGTCAATGGGAAACGAATTGTGCTACATTCTCTAATAACAGAACCAAAAGGCAAGTCGAGTTAAGGCATACAATAACTGAGAATAATCTACCATAGATTTGATGGCAATCATGTTTATTTATTGCATGATCTAAAAGTCGGAGAAAAAAAATGTGTTGGTTGCCAGGATAAAACAGGTTTTGGATGGAAAAAAGAGAAGTGGTGGGTTTAATTATAAAAGGGAAACATGAGACAATTATTTTTGGTAAAGAAATGTATCTGTAAATACTGGATATTAATAAAGATTTGATAAAATTATGTTGGACTTAATATGTGCACAAAATAAATTAACTGTTCTGCATAAGGTACTTGAGACATTAATGTTCTATTTGTGATGTCATACTAGAAATATTTAAATAAATTGGAAAATTATTCAAGGGATTTATCTAAGTTCTTATAAGATCATAAAGATCCATACTAACCTCGATAGAATTTAATATCTAGAAAACAGAAGTCAATATTGAATGTTTACATTGAAAAATAATGTGGGTCCAAGCTTGAGATGAAATATACCTTGCTAATTAGAAGGCGGAGATTTAGAAGACTGATATGAGGGCCAGTTCTGAAAAACACAAATTCATGAGGAACTACAAAAACAAAGAAAGCTAGATATAATGAAATTTTCTGATATCTCACGTTTGTGGAAATCATAGGTAAGTGATCATTACTCAAGGGTGGCTTGGCCTGAAAAATAATCTAAAGTGGTTAGAGCCTTAGCAACAAAAATAAGTCTGTAGCATGCTTCCCTTTTATAATTAAACCCACTACTTCTATTTGTCCCAACTTGTTAAAACAGGAGTGGTTATAAACAAAAGCACTGGTCTGAAGCCTCAATATAAGGAACTCAGTCTATGTGGGCCAAACAGTCCCTAACATGAGGTTTTATTTAAATTAACTAGCATTATTTTAGATTTTGCATAGTGGGATGTTGCATAGTCACAGGCAAGGTCTGCTAAGTCAGGTAATCCAATCTACTCTTTCACATGTTACCCAATAGCCTGGTTTCAATAAAAATGACTACAAGGAGATTGTACAAATGAGACTGCCACTTTTCCCTTTCATGAATCAAAATTCTGTGAAATGATTTCTGTCTTCTAGATATTTACATATTTCTCATGATCTTTTCTACTATTTTGTCATCATTATTGATGTTCATATTACTTTTTGTTGTTGTCTTTTGTGTACATGCCATTTGTAGGGATGGAACTCAATGTTTTATGGTCTTCCTTGAATTTTTTGCTCATAGCTTTTTTTTTGTTCTATTTCTTCTGCTCTAATTTTTTGCTCTACTCCTTGAGCCACATTCTCACCTTCTGCTTCTTGCTGGATAATTGGAGATAAGTTTTCTCACATTTTTGTCTGTTTGGACTGACATTGAACTAAAGTATTCAGGTCTTAGCCTCCTGAGTTTCTAGGATTCTACACATGAATGGCTAACACCAATCTTTGCTTTACTGTTATTTTAATTATGTGATAGAGGAAAGTGGAAGTATATTTGTGGTAAGGGTGCAATTTTCAAATACAAGTTTGAATCAACTTGATATAATGTAATTGTTATCAATTTTAACAGTTAAATCAATGAATATTACACATTCCCAAAGAAATATAATTGAAAACAAAACGCAGAATTGTTTACTTAAAACAAGAAATAGAACCATGAATTTCACTTTACAATTAATTTTTATATAACTTTAATTAGCAGACTTCCATGACTAAAAGTTAATATATTAATTTTATACTACAAGAAAAAAAGTGATCATAGTTAAGAATAGATATTTCATCACAGCGAGAAGATAAGTTTTTGAGCATTCTCACTAAAAAGAAATGTTACATGCTGAAATTAATGGATATAGTTGCTCATGCTTGTAACCCTAGCTACTAAGGAGGTTGAGAATCATGGCTCAAGGCCAGCCTAGGCAAGAAAGTCTGTGAATATATTATCTCCAATGAGACAAAAGAAAACTGGAGTGGCTCAAGTGGTAGAGCACTAATCTTGAGCTGAAGAACTGAGGGACAGTGTCCAGGTCCAGATTTCCAGCCCCCAAACTGACAACAATTAAAAATAAACAGTTAAAAATAAACCGTACTTTGAAATAAATGTTAAAATATATATTCTAAAATTTTTTTTAAAACCTCACTAGATATACTAGTTTATATAAATAGATAGAAGTGTTTTCTGGTTTTAGTTGTTATTGAACGAATTGTGTAAATCACACATTTCTTATTCAAATCATATTTGTAGGTTCATACACTTATATGCCATAAGTATAACTAACAGATATGTGATCAGCAGTGCTGTTTTAGGAATCTCCCTTGGCATTCTAACATTAACACTTCTCCCCTGAAATCGATATGCCCTCCAATCTTGTCAGAAGTTTCAACTCATTGGAGCAGAAAAGTATAAGCCATAATCATTGTTTGGAAAAACTGTAACATTTTACATGTATTTCACTTCGTTTAAGAACCAAAACATTTAAGTCATCTGAAATATGCCAATAATAGCAAAATATCTTCTGAGCTTTTTAGTCTCTTAAGAGATGAAAATCTTTGAATATACATCTAATTTTTTCTGCCTAACATCCTATATCTTAGGAAGATCTTTTTGTGTAATCCTGTGTTCCTGATTAGAAGACCGGAATAAAAGTAATAAGGAAAATACTTGAAAAAATTTAAAAGCAATCGCAGACACTCCTGTTTTAATCAGTTTCAATGAGAATATACCTTAAAGTATCACGTTTTTTTTAATCATTAAAGAGCAATAATTAAACTTTAATTAGCAGTGAAGAAGGGAACAGAAAACTGTGTTTGAAGACAGCTTGACTTTGAATAATTCAACATAAGCATAATGGCTTTATCTTGTTTTTTCTATGTAATTACCAAAATAATAAAGAGCAACACCCAAAGGCAGGAAAACACCTAAGCCAAAGCAGTAAACTTTTGTATATAAAATAATTGTGATGATCTAACTCTTTCAAAGTCAGGCTTGGAAAGAGGAAAACTGTATTTGTTTTAGTGTGAACAATAAAAAATATAAAAATCCTCTATTAATGTTTTACATACGTATCTTGACTAGGATGATTCGTGTTGGAGAAGAGGAAAGATATGAAAAAGTTCAAAATTGTTTGACTATTCCCCAACAACATTCTTATTTATCAGCTATAGCAACACAAGTAGCCTTGGTTACTCTTAAAATCATGCTTGTTTACATTTAGAAGCATCATTTTTTGCTGGGTTATAAGCTGCAAACGCTTGAGTATTAATAACGAGTCATTTCCTAAGAGAGGAAAGTTGCTGTGAAAACAAACATAAAATATCAAAGACAGCATAGTGGAAACTATTTTGTAGCTATATCACAACCTGTAGGTGTAGATTTTGTTTCCCATGGTTCCAGGGTACCCATTTTTGTTATCTTCTTTGTCACTGTTTAGTGATCCTATATCATCCTATACCATCCTGGGAATGCTGTATCTTTACTAGATTCTCTAATTTCTGTTGGAAAATTAGGAAGGATGGAAAATTGAGTTTCTGTTTCTGTTTTACTTTATTTTATAACAGTTTAGAAACTGTAACTCAAAATGACATTAATTATCTTCATAATATTAGGAGACAGATTTCATTTCCATATTCTTACCCTAGCTTTATACATAACTTTAGTACTTTGATCCCCAAACGTGAAACTAAAGATAGTTTCTTATTTAAATATTATTTAGAATTTGAAGACTTCATTAATGCAAGGCCCTTCGTATTATATCCTTCATACATGTGTACAAAGCCAGTGGCAAATTTTTCTTATTCTCAGAAACTAGGATATGTGATGTCTCTATACTTGCAATCAGGAAAAGGCTGTAGCTGAGTTAGTTTACTAAACCAAATATGCTGTAACAAATTTCTACAAGTTAATTGGCTTGAATAATCCGTATTTATCATTTTACAGTTCTAAAGGACAGAAATCTAAAAGAAGTCTCACCATATTAAAATCTAGCCACCTACAGGGCTAAAAGAATTTTTAGATGATTCTAGTGGAAAGGCATTTACAACCTGTTCCGCTTTTCAGAAATTCAGAATCTGGGTTGTTGTCTTTTCCTTTATCTTCTCATGTAGCATCTTTACATCTTTCTGATGGTTCTTACCTGATCATTTCCCCTTTGAAATATAGCTGGGATTTTAAGTACCCATTTGAGTTATACTTCCCCCATCTGGTAATTATTCAAATTCGTGTTCCTTGAGTAATGAGAGATGAATATTTTACAAATATATATATATATATATATATATGCATATATATATATATATATATGTATAGTGCATATCTACATTTGAAGGATTAGACATTTAGGGGATGAGAGGCATTATTGGAAGGTATTTTACTGACAACCACAATGAGTTTCTAGCACTTTTTTCTACTATAACTTGTTATCCGTTCATTAATTTTGAACAACATATTTCTTCAATGAAATATCACTAGAAAAAAATTAGTTCCTGAAAGCAATTAATCCTGATTAAAACATTGTCCTGTACTAGAAATCCTAAATGCAAGAGAGCAGCTCCTGAAACAGTTCTGGCACTATCACTTTTATACATTCTGCTACAATCTTCTATTTTCAAGAGGAGTTGATTGTTGTTATTGTGGAATTATGGTTAATATTTATTTGACTGCTATTTTTAAATAAATCACCACCCAATACTGGTTCTCTTTTTGTAACATTTTGTGTCTAATCTATTTCTGAAACACAGCTATTTGAATTACGTGAACTGCTTATTGAAGTTGAATCAGTGTGGAGAGGAAAAGAAAATAGATGTCTCTGTGGGCATGTCACATTAAAAATGTACCTACAAGCTATTTACCTTAAAATCATCTATTTTTCATTATGTTTAGATTCTGATAGAATTTAGCCTCTCAACTCACACAGTGTTAGTGCAGTTTTATTTCATGCCTCTCAAAAGCAAACCACAAATTACTATTTATTTAAATTTTATCTTTTTAGTTTTAGAATTTTTCTTTAGCAAACTATATTTTTTAAAAAGTTAGCCAAGGCAAATGGTTTATTAGATATTTGCAGTCATGTTCAGACTCTATGGTGGAAGCCAGACAGAGAAAAAAATTCTTGTTTTTTTTCTTCCTTGAGGCACTCTTATTTATCATTCATCTAATTCTGAAAGAATGAAATTCTTGATTTGAAGCCTTTTGCTTGATATCCACAGGGTGTCATTCTTCCTTTATTAATAGAAGAATTTGGAGAAAGCATGAGAATTCACACTAGGAAAATGGGGAAGAGGAAAAGAGAAATAGAATTCTAGATATTTTGTTCTTCCTCATCTCAATCTCACGGTCTGGATAATGATTAAGGATATTAGATACAATGGTCTAGAGTGATTACCCCCATGTATAGAAAAAATATAACCTCATAAGTGATCACATGGAGAATCCTTATTTATTAAAAATTGTAGTAATTTCCAACAGGAAATGTTATATATTTGCTTAGTTCTTGTTTAGTATTTGTTAAATTCTGATGTGCTATAGTGAACAATCATAAATGTATACAAGAATGATAAGAAACTAACATCTTAATATCATATTCTAATATTAGCTTAATTCTGCCTGAGTTATCTCTATGAGGCTGTATTTGAGTTTTGCCTCAATTTCACATGCTATATTCTTCCAATATATAAGTTGAAAGAAGACTCCTTCTGAAAATATGCTATTTTTATAGCTAAGGGAAAACAAGTCAGCTATTAAACACAGACAATGAGACAGAAATCTTCCCCTAGAAATAGACTTTCACCACTTCTGTTTCATTTTTGTAAACTGAAGTAAGTCACATGACCCATCTTGACATTGCAGAGTAGAAGTAAATCTCACCTACAGGAAGCTGATGCAGGACATACAGTAAAATGCCCAGATATGCAACACTTGAGATAAAGAGGAAAAAAAAGAGAACTACAATACAATCAATCATACTTGCTATCATATGTCTCTGCAGGAAGGAAGCTATAATGTTCCTTTGTTTCTAAAATTACTGAGATCTTCAAATCATGTCTTTTATGCTTGGATGTTACAGGAATTAGAGAACATTTTGATCCTGAGAGAGCATCAAATCTCAAAGAAAGTTGGAGTAAGCACTCAACTTGAGCTGAAGAGCTGTGGGACAGAGCCCAAGATCAGAGTTAAAGCCCCATGACCAACAAAAAAACTGCAAATAGGACTTTGAGTATCCCCAAAAGGAACAACGAAGTCAATAGTAATCTTCCCAAACAGAAAAAATAATTACAAACTGATTCAGTGCACCTACTTTTGCTGAGTTATTTAAGTTATGGTTTCTTTGCTGGACATATTCTCTTCTTTTAAAAATTGTCAAATATTAGCTTTATTATAAACTTCATCTAATATTTCTTGTTTCAAAAGAGAAGTCCATACAGTTGATGTCACTTGGCTTTCTTACTGTCTCAGTTCAAAGTCAACCCAGGCAAGAGAGTCTGTCAAACTCTGATCTGTAATTAAACACTAAAAAAGCCAGAAGTGGAGTTTTGGCTCAAACAGTAGAGTACTAGGTTAGGGGACAGGTGTGCAGGAAAGACAACTGTACAGGGACAGTGTCCACCCTCTTTATTCAAGCCCCAGAACCAGCACAAACTAAACAAACAAACAAGAAAATGAAAAAACCCACATATCTCTTTGGGACCATCCTTAAAGCACTGCTTTGAGATGAGGCTCCTTTTGTTGATCATGCTCTCTGGATCCTGATTTTTGGAATCCTTATTGCTATGGAGAACTCAGGATCAGAATAAAGAAATGGATAACTGACTCCTGCAATACAGAATCATCTCAGGAGAGAAATATCCGTGCATAGGACACTTTAAAACCTGCATGTCTTTCTTTCTTTGTAGTAGGACACTTTTAAAATAAAGTTATTTTCTTTTATTCTATGCTTGCCTTCAAATGGCATATTGTTTTCTTTTGTTATACTCTCAACTGGAAGTTTACAGACAAGTTTTATATGAGTAAAGGACACACTACGAAAGATCAGGGACAGAGTTTCCTTCAGGCCTTGGATTATTTTTTTGTATAGTAAAAAAGGACAGCACAAATTAACTTGAACTTTGTGATTTCTCTGTGTTCAATTCCTCTCTTGGGCTCAGTTTCCACTTGCAGTAACAGTTCCTTCCACTTACTTCCAGTAACAATCTATGATGCTGCCCCAGGTAAAATGAATATTTTCTGGCTTCATTGAAATAGCACAAGCACATCTTTGGACATGTGGTAACGTGTTTCAGAGATAACTTTGTAATGAGAAAATATGTAATTTAAATGTTTTATAAAACATTATCCATGTACACATGACCATATAAGATGATGTTAAGTGAAATGTACCCCAAGATAGGGACACAACTTGCTTTTACTTTCTTGCTATTGTTTTAATGTATCTAACATGTACTATGTGATTTTTTTCTTCCTCCATGGTAATACCCCTGTTTTCACTATATTTGATGTCGGCGACCTGCATCTTGCATATACATTTTTCTAATGGGGAGGGGAAGGGAAATAACAAAAAGCTGAAAAAAGAATACAGTATGACCCATTGTAACAATGAGTTGTATAAGGCACTACGTAGAAAATGAACTTTACAACTTGAGCATGGGAGAAGGGAGTTGGGGCGGTGGGGAGGAAAGGGATGGAAGGAGAAAAACAAAAGAGGAGGTAACAGAGCTTGATAGATAATGTACTCATTTACTTACTTACTCTAACCCCTGTTTACACCATTTTATAATAAAAAACATGAAAAAACCATCGTGGAGTAGTTTAAGTTCATACTTCCTATGTGCACTGTAATTAAGACCAATTTTACGTGGGAAGAAGGTTCTCAGAAACATATTTTTGTGAGTGTGTGTGTTGTGCATTATTTCCCAAGTGTACATAAGTTAACATTAGGAGAAACAATAGGAATAATTGAAGAAAAAGAAGTTTTGTGCTTAAGTATAATGGTTCAATACAGTACAGAAGACTCTGCAAATAAAAAACTTTGAAACAATAAAGCCATTCCAGTATGTAGATCTATGGGATATAGAGAGCATTACTACTAAGTGGAACATGAATGATGAGGCCACTCTTGTTTTCTACTAAATCTAATCATGGTAGCTAATTATGGAAATTTGTAAAAAGTAGAAGGGAAGAATTATTCTAGTCAGATATAAGAAGTCAGATATAAGAGCATGGACTTAACTAGAAAAAAAAGGCTATGTTGAGAGAGCAGGAATTATACTAGCAATGAACTGGTGGCTAAGATCACATTTCTTTTTCTTTATTTCTTTGATGGTTATGGGTCTTGAATTCTGGGCTTGGGTGATGTCCCTCCACTCTTCAATTCACGGCTAGAGCTCTACCACTTGAGCCACAGTGTCAATTCCTTTTTCTGGTGGTTAATTGGAGATAAGTGCCTCAGAAAACTTTCCTACTTGTGCAGCATTTGAACTGCAGTCCTCAGATCTCAGCCTCCTGAGAGGATTATAGGCATGAGCCACCAGTACCCGGCTCAAGATCACATTTCTAGGAGTGTACACTCGTGATATGTAATGTGTATGTTCTTCTATCTTTGTATGAATTCTTGAGTTAAAAATCTGGGCTACAGCTTAGACTTTACATTAAAAAATTATTTCTAGTTTAAAACTTGATACTCATGGAAAAAATAAAAACTAAGAATGTAAAAGGGTCTGGGAAATTCAGTTTTCATCCAGCCTAGGAAGAATAGTCTTTGCAACAACACCTATAATTAACCAGCCAAAAGCTGCATTGGAAGAATGGCTCAAGTGATGTAATACTAGTTATGAACAAAATTGCTGAATAAGAGCTTGAGGTTTTTGCATGCATACATACAAACATTCACATACACACAGAAGCACTTATATGAGCAAACACACATATGAAACAACTCTCAGAATGTGTAGAAAAGTTAGAAAATAATAGAAAATGTGTCCTGAGTAAGACTAGAATGAAGTGATAATTTTTAATATTAGAAAGTCCTCAAGTGAACTTTCCCCCCAAAAGCTTGAGAATATTACATATGTAGGGACCAGAGATGGAAAGAGAGTCAAGTGATCATTACTAAAGGGATCGGATCCATGGAGGAATGAATCAGAGACCCCTGCAGGTGCATCTGAAAATTTTCATATCTTATATCAAATGATAGGATATCTTTGAAAAATGTACAAGAGTTTGAGCAGTCAGTCTAGAGGATAAGATCATCGGAGAAGTTCAGAATTACTAGTATGTTTCTAGATTAAATAAACCAACAACAAATGGCAGGGCAATGTGATACAAACCTGAAATTCTAGCACTCATATTAGGACAGGAGTTTAGAGAGTGGATTGCATAGAGATACCTTCCTTGGGCTAGGTACGATAATTTTGCTCAATAAAACAAACCAAAAGGACAAGAAAGGAATTCACAATTGGAAGTTTGGGATAATTTTGTCATTTTGTTTTGAGAAGACAAGTTTCCTATTTAAATGCAGCTCATATATCATCCTCAGTCATGTTTTACATGCTCTCTTCATTACAGAATATTCCTAGATGCAAAATAGCTCATGACTCCGAACCAAAAATTTGAAAAAGTAAGCATCATTCTGTTGGATTCCAAAGAAACGATGAAAGATTACAAAAGCTTAAGCCTGGAGAAATAGAAAAGATATCTAATGTAGGACATTGTAGACCTGGGTAAATGAGAATTTAGATTCAAAATAAATATTTTGTTTGTAATTTCATATTCTACAGAATATTACAAAATTCTTTTTAAGTCGAAGTTTTAATTTACAAATTCACAAATGATTCTGACATTCTATTTGTCTAGAATATTCTCTCAAGAGAGTTATAATTAGGACTTAATAGATAATTCCAACAGTTCATGTATAACGTGATAATATGAATAATCTAGAAAGAGGTGCCAACAAATGGGTGATAGTAATTTATAAATTTAGAAAAAGAGCAATATTTTGAGATTTTGGTGTAACATGGTATGAAGAGAGTTATTGTGAGACATCTTTTTTCTTCTACCTATACATAACACAGGAAGAAATTTCTTTTTTTTATTGTGAAAATACTGTACAGAGGGGTTACAATTACATGGGCAAGATCATGAGTACATTTCTTATCAAGCATTGTAGCCTCCTCCTTTGTTTCCCCTTCCCATCACTTCCCATCCTCCCCCGCCCCCACCCAATCTTCTTCTTCCCTCCCTCCACACAAAGTTGTAAAGTTCGTAGAAATTTCCTCAATTACGTACCTCTGTATACAATGAGAAATATGCTAGGTTTTGGGTTTTTGTTTTCATTTTGTTTTTGTTGTATTGTTGAATTTAAATCATTATGAGACATACAGTGATATTGGAATTGAAAGGCTCCGTAGGGGCATTTTCTTGGAGCTCATTAGTTTTCCCAGGAGAAATATAAATATCCACAAAATATGGAGCTAATTAGTAAGTATCTGAATTAACACTAGATCCTAGATATTGTGTTAGTAAAAGTCAAACTTGTATTATTGTTACATCAGAATCCTTCCCCACTTGCCAATGTGTATGAAAAAATGAAAAAGGGCATTAGCACAAAATGTCTAATCTTTTTAGGCATTTAATACTAGTGGTGAGGGTAATGTATGAACTCTTCCATTCAATTAAAACTTGAAGGTTATAAGAGCACTTCCTACATATAAGAATTTGTGGCAGATTGATTGACAGGGTTATTACAGCATGGAGATATTCCTAACAAAAATTAGATTTAAATAGAGTATATGGCAGTTATGATTTGTCAATGGCTACTGAGGCATTTTTTATTCTAAAGAAGAATCAATTCGAAGAGTCTTCAGTCACATCAGTAAAGCTGTATGTTCATCCTAATACTTGGTGCTATTGTCCTACATTTATAATGATTAGGCTCATAAGATATCCAAACATATCTAAAGACATTTCAATAAAATCCCAAATTGGTGTGGATACATGGGTCACTCTTTGGAACTGTAGCACAAAATAGGCTTGCCTGTGCTGTAGTTCAATCTTTATTCACCTGGTTAAACAAAATCTTCAAAAATATTCACAGAATACCTCTAAGTAGTTAAGTAGAGTTATATCTGTATAATTCTTCTAAGGTCAGGATAAAAGCATTTGTTCCCTGTTTGTAAAATCAACAGGATCTGTTGAATTCATGGATCCAGAATTTCATGACTTCACATTCATATCTCAAAATTTTATCAATATGACTTTCACCAAAACACTGTTCTTTTTGAACTTATCTATGTCCTTTACTTTTCAAATCCAAATAGCATATTTCTTCAATACCTTCCTGCAAATTCTTTCCTTCCTTTACTTCTGTAAATCTGTGTTTATTACTTTTTTGTTTCCTTATTTATCTCTTTCTTCTAATCTTGTGCACACTGTTGCTCACATTGCTCACACATGTGTCAGAATTTTCCTTTTCCTCTTCTTTAATAATACCCCTGATTTTATTATTTTTTCATATTCATGGTCGTGGATATTTTGATGATATCTAAACAGACCTATCTTTGCATCTGTTTAACATAAACTTTAGAATTTTCTGAGAGTTTTTTCCTCTAAATCCATCATTTCCACTTGTAGTCCTTATCACCAAGAATATAACTAACACAAATCCTCGCCAGATATGTGGATGCACTTTAGATTTCTTCTTACCCTTCTACTCCCTGTCATTAAATAAAATGAATGATCAAGATTTTCTGTTTCTGTCACTAATACAATTTCTATGTACTCCCTTTAATGCGCCAGACACCAGCTTGTTTCAAATACTCATCACTGATTCCCTAGCCCTAAAACAACCGTTTACAAAGTATGATTTTTCCACATCGTCTTTTCATATTGGTCCTCTCCATCACCAAGTTACTCTCCTTGTAAGCACACAGAGTGAAGAGCACAGATACAAATTCCAGTATCATTATTTACTCACTGTATTGACTATTGGCCTTACATTTCTCATCTGTAAATGGAGGTAATCAACCAGAAATATTGAAGAATATATTTGTTGACTTCTGGAGCAAGAAAAAAGATAAGTGAAGAGTCCTTACATTTTCCACCTTAGCTTATAAATAAAGAGTCAAATTCAAGTTGTTGGTATAAATTCACAAATAGTTTCATGCAGAAATAAAAATAAATTTTAACTATTGGCTCTATGGCCTGTGTATTTTTATGGTAACTACAGATATGTAAGTGGTATTATGTAAATTGGGTCATATGTTTACAGCTGTACTGAAGAACATACTATTAATATATCATTGGAAACATTGGTTTGAATACTATCTATATGAGAATGTTATTTGAACTAATCACACTTAGTTGGAAACTATAGCTTAGTCCATCAAAATGTGGAAATAAATGATTTTATTTATTAGAAAAAAATACCACCAAGAAAAGTGAGTACACATTAGAGAAACTGCAGCAATAATGTTAGTGTTTTTTACTGTCTGTACCTGTTTATGTGATTTTATTTATAGATATTGAAACTCTCCTCTTGTTATTTTTATTGTATGTAATCCAACACTGTTTATATCCATGTATTCAATGTGGGAAATCTACCTTCAAAGATGTCTAAAGTTTTTTTCCTTTTCAATCACAACATTGTCATTATCAGGCTACACTGTGGTCATCATCATCATCTTCATCAAAATTATTATTAGAATCATAGTGCTAATCATTGGATGTCTGATACGTGTCTATGATTTTGCTATTATTTTTCTTTTGATTAATAATTTTAATGTTACCACTGTGCATACATCCATATTAACATTTTGTACAAATAAAGAAACAACAAAAACTAAACCATATCAGGTAGCTTGACTATGTGCTCATAACAAATTATGGAATAGATTTTTGAAGCATTGCAAATTCCTAACCAGTACAAATTAACTTCCACTTTCCTCCTCACAACACAAAAATATTTAAGAGTTTGGACAGAACTTTTTCAAGTAATATACTGTAAATGTTATTACAATATCATGTGTATATATAAAATTCCCTTGAAAGTAATAAACTCTACTTTCTATTGAAATATTAATTATTTTATACTAGGAAACTTTTCGAAAAATAGACTGTATATCTTTGAAATGAAAATGGTCAAAAACAGTAGAAAATATTTTAGAGGGAGTCTGTCTTCAGATATATATACATATATATGCATATATATTTAAATGTTATGTTTCCAATGACACATTTTTAGAGATTATTTGTCATCAGAAATATATACATATATCTAAATTTATTTGTAGAGAGATGTAAAAAAAACTTAAAACATAATTAAAATTAAAAATACATCAAAACAAGTGGCAGTGACTCACTCTTATAATTCAACCTATTCTAGGTAATGAGATCTTAAAATTATGTTTGAAACTAGCCCAGACAGAAAAGTACTTGTTAGGAGTTCCGGGAAGATGGCGGAGGAGAAGTTGGAATCTGAACAAGCTCTCCCATAGAAAGCAATTTTAGAGTTCCAGTGAACAGCCCTAAGCCAGAGAACCACACCAAGTGTGCCATCACAGGACAGAGGTTTAGGCAAGAGAGGGGAAATCAAGGCAAAAAGACACATCTGAGTGCTTGCCAGCAGCCGCCGCGGCCGCAACAGTGGCCGCGGCGGCGACTGCAGGGCACCATAACTGAGCCACAGAGTCCGGGATGAAGGAGCCAGGCGGCGGGCGAGCAGATTCTACTCAACACCAGCAAGAATGGACAAGGAGCAGACATCTTCATCCTGCAGTTTGCGGACCAGAGACCGACCCAGGAAACAAGACTTGGCGTGAGTAGAAGCCCGACTTCCTCACTCCTTCTCAGGGAGCAGAGGAGGGAAGGCCACCCCTCCCCCCAGCACCGGTGATCTCCATCTTGGATACCAACAAAGCTCAGAGGAGCGGCTAGCTCCAGCTCAGGCCTTGGAATAAAACGAGTCATTTAGCAGATCACAAGAACTTAACATCGGTGTGACCTGCCAGACTCAGCTCCATCCAGGGAAAAGTCACCCAGCTCGGGCGCCAGCCATAGGAGTGGCTTTCCGCACTGGGTAACCAGAGCCAGAGGCTGCCCCTCCCTCTAGCAGCCTCCACAATCAATTGAAAAACACAAACCCTGAGAATGGCTCCAGGCTGGGCTCTGTGAGGTTTTCACAAAATAGCCCCAAGGAAAAGCTACTGTTTATTGAAAGGCCTCAACTCTACCCAGAACCTAGCCTCATCACTGCATTCCCCTCTTTTGTGATTCTTAAACCAGAACACCCTCCCATTAAACTAACCTGGGAAGGGGATCTCAAAATCTTGGTGAAAGCAGAGCATTTTTCTGCCTGTTCGAACAATCTGACTTAAGAAACCAATCAAGCCACAGGACCTCAAGCAGACCAGAGACTCCAACAAGAGGCTGCCTACAGACACAAGGGAGATACAAGATTTTTCCCACCCCTCCCAAAAAAATCAAAGAACTTTTTTTTTTCTTCTTTTTTTTATTTTTTTTGGTACCTTATATATATAAATTTCTTTTTCCTTTTCTAAAACTTTTATTAATCTTTAATTTTTGTCTCTTTTGAAAAAATAATCGTTTTCCAGTAACTTTTTTTTTCTTTCCTCTTATAATTTTTATTTTAGGAATACATGAATGTGGGATTTCCTTTCTTTTCTTGCCTTCTTTCTTTTTCTTTCTTTCTTATCTTTTTGTTTTTTGTCTAGCTCTACTGAACTTCTGATCTTTTCTTCTCCCTTTCCTATCCGTTTCACCTTTTCCTCTCTTTTGTTCTTCCTTACGTGACTTAACTCTTGTCCTGCACATCCTCAGATAAACCCGTAGTTAAATAGTAGACCTTATCCCCCACTGTGTACACACTTAATCCACAAATTTATTACTCAATTCAAAACCTCTGAGACTTAAATTCCTTAATAGCAGTACTACCCCTTTATACCTATATAATATTTTAAGCATTTTTTAAGTTTTTCACATCTCCTCTATATCCCTCACCTTCTCTCAAAATATTCACATTCCTCTCTAAATAGATGGTCTTTTAATCTATATAATAACATTAATTTTTACGTTTCTATTTTTTTCTGGTCTCTTTTCATTCCCCTTTCCCCTTCTTCTTTTCCTCTCTCTCTCTACTTGCATCCTACCCAACCTATTTCCTGCATTGTGATTAGGACGTAGTTAACTCTCCCTGTGCCTCCCCACACCAATCTATCCCTATTTTTTACGCACATCTCTCCCTAACCCTAATAATTTCTGGTTTTCCAAATTCTTCTCTGCCGTTCGAAGTCCATTAACATATAGTTGTTTGATGTCGAATAGATGTATCTGTTGAACTACATTGTATCTTTAGACTATTGACTGTACAAATGCAAACTTTGGTTGATGGTTGAATTAAGATAGTGTTCTAGCACAAAACTGGTGCTATTTTCATCTCAAATGGGCAGAGTAAGCCGGAAAAACACAAGAAAAATGGCAAATTCGGGTATCTCAATTCCCAGTCTTGATAATCAGGGGTCAGAACAGATAATGAATAATCCAAAGGAGAGTTCCCAAATAGCTCTACAAACACTACTGGCAAACATGATAAATGAGAAGTTTGACAACTTACAAAGGACTCTGTATGAGCGTGATAGGGAGAGAGAGGAGGCATCCCAGAAGTTTATACAGGAATATCATAAGCGTGAGGAAGCTACTTAAAAACTGATACAAGATTTGCGTGAACAACTTGAGAATACTCAAAGAGAAAGGGAGGAATGGCGTCAGCAGGCTGAGAACACTCAAAGAGAACTGCAGGAATCCCACGAACGGGAGGAAAGAGAACTGCAGGAATCCCACGAACGGGAGGAGGCTAATCAAAGAGTAATACAGGAATTGAGAGACCAGGTAGAGAACACACAAAGATCACTAAAGGTATACATGGAATCCATTAACAAAGAGCTGAAGGAAGTCAGGGAGACCACAAAGGGAATGCTGAATGGAACCCAACAGAAGGAATGGGAGTCCAAAGAAATCATAACCAATCAACTAAGTGATTTGAGAACAAACACTGAACACCAATTAAGGAAGTAAAGAAATTCATACAAGACGTAAAACAGAGCTTCAACAAAGAACTTGAAGCCATCAAAGCTGACCAACTAGAAGGAAAAGAGATAAAAAACAAAGTAGAGAGTCTTGACAGCAGGTTAGACCATGCAGAAGATCGAATCTCAGGGATTGAAGACAGCCTAGATATTATAGAGAAAGAACATACAACCATCCAAGACAAGTCCAAGAAATATGATAGATCTATCCAACACCTGGAAGACACCATCAGAAGGCCTAATCTAAGGATAATGGTGTAGAGGAGCACCTAGAAACAGAAGTTAATGGTCTAGGAAATTTGTTTAACAGGATCGTAGCAAAGGACTTCCCAAACATGCAAAAAGATAGGCCTATTCAGATACAAGAAGCCTTTAGAACTCCAAATAGACCAGACCAGAATAGGACATCCCACCATCACATTATAAGCCACACAGGATTAACTCAGACCAAGGAAAAGATCCTTAAAGCTGTCAAGGAGAAAAGGATAATCACCTATAAAGGGAAACTAATTAGAATCACCTCAGATTTCTCAGCAGAGACAATCAAAGCAAGAAGAGCCTGGAATGATGTATGCCATGCCTTAAAAACAAACAACTATCAATCAAGAATACTGTACCCAGCTAAACTCTCCTTCATAACTGAAGGCCAAATAAAAACCTTCCATAGCAAAGAAAAACTGAAACAATACATCTCCACCAAAGCAGACCTACAAAAGATTCTTAAAGATGTCCTACACATAGAAAACCAACAAGATTGCAATAAAGGCCAAAAAACTGCACCCAAACTGAGAATCCAAGAACCATAGGAAGAACCTAGTTTTCACAGCCCCCAAGAAGGTGGATAACATGGCAGGAACTCCCAAATACCTCTCAGTCCTATCTCTTAATGTTAATGGACTGAACTCTCCAATTAAGCGACATAGACTGTCTAGTTGGATTAAAAAACAAGCCCCTTCTATCTGCTGCCTGCAGGAGTCACATCTTGCCCGTAGAAACAAACACATTTTCAATGTTAAAGGCTGGAACAAAATCTACCAAGCCAACCGACCCCATAAACAGGCGGTAGTTGCAATCCTAATATCAGATAAAATAGACTTCAAATGAAAATTCGTGAGAAGAGATAAAGAAGGTCGCTACATACTAATTAAAAGATCTCTCCTTCAGGAGGATATTACAATTCTAAATATCTATTCGCCAAACAATGGAGCACCCAAATTTATCAAAGAAACACTACTTTCCCTCAAATCCCATATATATCCAAAGACATTAATTGTTGGGGATTTTAACACACCACTCTCCACACTAGATAGATCAACTCGGCAAAAACTCAACAGAGAAACCGCAGATCTAAACTGCTGCATAGATCAACTAGACTTAACAGACATCTACCGAACATTTCACCCAGCAGCATCAGAATACACGTTTTTCTCAGCAGCACATGGAACGTTTTCTAAAATAGACCACATTTTAGGCCACAAAGCAAACTTGTCTAAATTCAGAAACATTGAAGTTATACCTTGCATTCTCTCTGACCACAAGGGAATAAAATTAGAACTCAACGCCAAAAGCCACCAAAGAAAGTCTGGCATCACATGGAGGCTGAACAACACTATGCTGAATCATGAGTGGGTCATGGAAGAGATTAGAAAGGAAATTCAAATGTTCATGCTATTCAACGAAAATGAACACACAAATTACCAGCTCCTCTGGGACACAGCAAAGGCAGTACTCAGAGGCAAGTTTATAGCTCTGAGCTCCTACATCAACAAATTGGACAGATCTGAAACTAACAATTTAATGACACATCTAAACCTCCTTGAAAAAGAGCAGCAAGATAAACCCCAATCCAGTAGACAGAAAGAAATAATTAAAATTAAATTAGAATTAAATGAATTACAATCCAAAAAAACTATAGAAAGAATCAACAAAACAAAGAGTTGATTCTTCGAAAAACTTAACAAAATTGACAGGCCCTTAGCAAATCTTATCAGAAAAAGAAAAGAACACACGCAAATTAATAAACTCAGAGATGAGAATGGAAAAATCACCACGGAAACAACCAAGATTCAGAACATCATAAGGGAATACTTCTCAAACTTTATGCTAATAAGTTTGAGAACTTGACAGAAATGGACCTCTTCCTAGCAAATATTGACATGCCAAAACTAAACCAAGATGAGTTAAACTGTTTTAATAGGCCCATATCAAGTATTGAAATAGAAACAGCAATAAGAGACCTCCCAGCTAAGAAAAGTCCAGGACCAGATGGTTTTACAGTGGAATTTTACAAGGCCTTCAAAGCAGAGCTCACACCAATTCTCCTCCAACTCTTCAAGGAAATTGAAAGAGAAAGCTCACTACCGAACACATTCTATGAAGCCATCATAAACCTCATCCCAAAACCAGGCAGGGACTCATCAAAGAAAGAGAACTATATACCCATTTCTTTGATGAATATTGATGCAAAACTTCTCAACAAAATTTTGGCCAATCGACTTCAACAATTCATCCAAAAAATCATACACCACGATCAAACAGGATTCATTTCAGGGATGCAAAGCTGGTTCAATATACGCAAATCAATTAATATTATTCATCATATCAACAGGAGCAAGAATAAGAACCACATGGTTATCTCAATAGACGCAGAAAAAGCATTCGACAAGATCCAACACCCCTTTATGATGAAGGTTTTGGAAAAATTAGGAATCCACGGAACATTCCTCAATACAATAAAGGCTGTATATGACAAACCTACAGCCAGCATTATACTCACTGGTGAAAAACTAAAGGCATTTCCTCTTAACTCAGGAACAATTCAAGGATGCCCACTCTCTCCACTTCTCTTCAATCTAGTATTAGAATGCCCAGCTACAGCAATAAGACAAGATGCAGATATAAAGGTGATCCAAATATGGAAAGAAGAAATAAAACTCTCCCTCTTTGCAGATGACATGATCTTGTATTTAAAGAATCCCATAGACTCCACTCCCATATTACTCAAGCTGATTCAAACTTTGGCAAAGTAGCAGGTTATAAAATTAACCGCCAAAAATCAATGGCTTTTCTGTATGCCAACAATGAGAAAAGTGGGGCTGAAATTGGGAAAGCAACCTCATTTGTAATAGCCCCACAAAAAATAAAATACCTATGAATTAACTTAACTAAAGAAGTGAAGGACCTCTATGATGAAAACTTTAAAATCTTGAAAAAGGAAATCAACACAGAACTTAAAAAATGGCAAAACCTCCCATGCTCCTGGATTGGAAAGATTAACATCGTGAAAATGGCAATACTTCCCAAGACTATCTACAAATTCAATGCCATACCTATCAAAATTCCACCCTCATTCTTCAAGGAAATAGAAGAGGCAATCCAAAAATTCATATGGAACAATAAAAGAACCCTAATAGCAAAAACGCTCCTCAACCGAAAGAACACTGCTGGAGGAATATCAATACAAAATTTCAAACTCTACTATAAAGCCATAGTAATCAAAACAGCGTGGTATTGGCATAAGAACAGACCTCAGGAACAATGGAATAGAATTGAAAACCCAGAAATGAACCTACAGACCTATAGCCATCTAATCTTTGATAAGGGAGCTAAAACAATACAATGGAAGAAAGACAGCCTCTTCAGTAAATGGTGCTGGCAAAATTGGTTAACTACATGTAGAAAACTAAAGCTAGATCCTTATGTATCACCCTGCACCAGAATCAACTCCAAATGGATCAAAGACCTTGAACTCAAAACAGACACTCTGAAAACATTACAGGATGGAATAGGAGAAACCCTAGGTCTCCTTGGATCAGGCCGAAATTTTTTGAATAGAGACCCGGAAACACAACAAATCAAAGAAAGGTTGGACAAATGGGATTGCATAAAGTTGCAGAACTTCTGCACGGCAAATGACATAGCTAGCAAGATCAATAGAAAGCCCACGGATGGGAAAAGATCTTTACTAGCCATACAACCGACAAGGGTCTCATATCTAAAATATACTTGGAACTCAAAAAATCAAACCCCCCAACAACAAATCCTCAAAGAAACAACTGCCCAATAAATAAGTGGGTGAAACACTTAAAGAGAAACTCTCTGAAGAAGAAAGAAGGATGGCCAATAGACACATGAAAAAATGTTCAACATCCCTAGCCATAAAAGAAATGCAAATCAAAACAACATTGAGATATCACCTCACCCCAGTTAGAACGGCAAAAATCAAGAACTCTAACAACAACAGATGCTGGAGGGGATGTGGACAGAAAGGAACCTTACTTCATTGTTGGTGGGAATGTAAACTTGTTCAACCACTTTGGAAAGCAGTATGGATGTTCCTCAAAAGACTACACATAGAACTCCCCTATGACCCAGCAATCCCACTTTTGGGCATTTACCCAAATGTTTACAAACAAGACCACACTAAAGCTACCAGCACAACTATGTTTATTGCAGCATTATTTACCATAGTAAGATATGGAACCAACCCAGATGCCCCTCAGTAGATGAATGGATCAAAAAAATATGGTATATATACACAATGGAATTCTATGCCTCCATCAGAAAGAATGACATTTCCCCATTTGTTAGGAAATGGAAAGGCTTGGAAAAAATTATATTAAGTGAAGTAAGCCAGGCCCAAAGAAACATTGGTCCCTTGGTTTCCCTTATATGCAATATCTAGTATATGTATGAGTCAAGCGGAAAAGGTCAGATAATGTGATGTTAGGAAAACGATCCCTTAAATATGTATTTTAATGTTTTTTTTCTTTCATGCATGTGTTTCTAACGCATTTATAAGATTATTTCTTTGTTGCTTTGTATGTCCCTCCCCCACAGTGTAACCCCCGCTTTCACTATATTTGATGTCAGTATAACATGTGGAGGAGATGGGGACAAAGAAGTCGTTTAAGGATTCAGGTGGACCTGTTGCAACAATGAGAAGTACAAAATGTCATGTCAAAAACGAGCTTTACAATGTCGATGTGGGGGGGGAGGGGCGGAAGGATTGGGTGGGGGGGAGGGGGGAGGCTGGGAAGGGAGGTGAAGGGTAAACAAAGGAGGAGGCTGCAATGCTTGGTAAGAAATGTATGCATTATCCTGCCCATGTAATTGTAACCCCTCTGTACAGTATGTTCTCAAATAAAATAAAATTTAAAAAAAAGAAAGAAAAGTACTTGTTAGATTCTTAAAAACATAAATTAGCTCTGGGCCTCAAGTTGTAGAGTGCTATCCTTGAGCAGAAAAAGGCTTAGGGACAATGCCTATGTCTTGCAAACAAAAACAACAACACTATCACCAACAAAATGTATCTCATTAATTTCATAAAAGCATCTGTTAACTGCTGTGAGACAAAATTATACTACCTCGTCCAGGGAAGTTATTGCTATGTAATTCCACTCTCTAATCTCCTGTTTTAGACTGAGTGCTAGAATTCCAAGCTTGTATCATATTGCCCTTACATAGTGTGCTGGTTTATTTAATCTAGAAACAGTCTAGCAATTCTAAACTTCTCTTATGATCTTATCCAGTAGACTGACTGCTCAGACTGTTTATGTACTATTTTCAAAGATGTTCTTACATTTGACACAGGATATGAACATTTTCAGCTGTACCTGCAGTGGTCTCTGATTCATTCCTCCATGGATCTCATCCCATTAATAATGATTACTTGACTCTCTTACTATGATTACTTGACTCTCTTACTATCTCTGGTCCCTACCTATGTAAAATTCTCAACTTTTTTGAAGATAGTGCATTTGAGGGCTTTCTAATATTAAAAATTATCACTTAATTCTAGTCTTACTCAGGACTTATTTTCTATTGTTTTCTAACTTTTCAACATATTGAGAGAATTGTTTCACTTTGTATTTTGTGTGCACATATAAGTGCCTATGTGTGTCTGTGTATGTTTGTATGTATGTATGCAAAAGTCTCAAGCACTTATTCAGCAATCTTGATCATGACTGATATGCCAGCTTTTGGCTGGTTAATTATAGGTAGTGTCTCAAAGCCTGTTCTGCCCAGCCTGGATGCAAACTGAACTTCCCAGACTCCTTTACATACTTAGGTTTTATTTTTCCAGGAGTATCATCTTTTAAACTACAAACATTTTTGTGAATGTAAAGTGTAAGCTGTAGCCCAGATTTTTAACTCAAGAATTCATATAAAGATAGATGAACATACATATTCCATATCCTGAGTGTACACTGCTAGAAATGTGATCGTAAGCCGAGTGGTGGTGAGATCTGAGGACAGGGGTTCAAAGCCATTCCGGGTAGGAAAGTGCTGGAGACCTTTTTTTCCAATAATTAATATAAAACTGGAAGTGGCACTGTGGCTCAAGTGGTAGAGCACTAGCCTTGAGTTGAATAGCAGAGGGACAGCGCCCAGTCCCAGAGTTCAAGTGCCATGACCAACAACAGCAAAAAAAAAAAAAAAAAAAAAAATGAGAAAAAGAAAGAAAAATTAATGTGATCTTAGCTACCAGGTTCATTGCTAATATGATCCCTGTTCTTAAGATGGACTCTTTCTTTCCAGTTAAGTCCATGATCGTATATCTGACTTGCATTGGAAACAGAATCATTCTTCCATTCTACTTTTTACAAATTTTCGGGATTAGCAAGCATGACGTAGAAAGACAGTGGCCTCATGCTTCATGTTCCAGTTAGGAGTAATGCTTTCCCTATATCACGCCCATAACTCTACATGCTAGACTTGGCTTTAGTGTTTCAATGTTGTCATATTTGTAGTCTTCTATATTGTATTGAATCCTTATAATTAAACAAAGAAATTCTCTTTCTCCTATTATTGCTATTGTTTCTCTTACTGTTAATTCATGTACACTTGGGAAATTAATGCACAGCACATACACTCACAAATAAAGATCTGAGAACCTTCTTCCCATTTAAAATTCACCGTAATTTACAGAGTAATTAAGAAGATTGAACAAAATGTATTCAGGGATAAGGTATTTATTAGCCATTTAAATTTCACATTTTCTCTTTACTAAGTTGTCTCTGAAACATGTGTTACCACGTGTCCAAAGGTGTCCTTTTGCTATTTCAATGAAGCCAGAAAATATTCATTTTATCTGGAGCTGCACCATAGATTGTTACTGGAAGTAAGTGGAAGTAACTGTTACTGGATGTGGAAACTGATCCCAGGAGAGCAGCACCATAGATTGTTACTGGAAGTAAGTGGAAGTAACTGTTACTGGATGTGGAAACTGATCCCAGGAGAGGAATTGAACATAGAGAAATGACAAAGTTCAAGTTAACTTTTGCTTTCCTTTTTACTGTACAAGAAAAGTATCCAAGGCTTGAAGGAAACTCTGTTCCTGACTTTTTTGAGGGTGTTCTTTACTCATATAATACTTGTTTGTAAACTTCTGGTTGAGAGTATTAAAAAAGGAAGCACTATGACATTTGAAGGCCAGCATAGAAATAACTTTCTTTTACAAGTGTTATACTGCAGGGCTGGTAAGGTGTCTCAGTGGTAGAGTGCTTGCCTTGCATGCATGAGGCCCTGGGTTCGATTCCTCAGCACCACATAAGCAAAAAGAAAAGAAGCCAGAAGTGGCGCTGTGGCTCAAGTGGTAGAGCACTAGCCTTGAACTGAAGAGTTGAGGGACAGCGCCCAGGCCCAGAGTTCAGACCCCATGACCGGACCCCCCCCCAAAAAAAAGTGTTATACTGCAAAGAAACAAAGATATTGAGGTTTAAAGTGTCTTATGGATGGATGTTTCACTCCTGAGATGATTCTCTTGTTGCAGGAGTCAGTTATCAATTCCTTTAGTCTGGCCCTGAGTTTTCAATAGCAAGAAGGGTTTCAAAAAACCAGGATCCAGTGAGTATGATCAATAAAAGTAGCCCCTCCTCAGACCAGTATTCCTTCAAAGAGGGTCCCAAGGAAATACTTGGGGTTTATTTTGTTTGCTTGTTTGTTTAGTTTGTGCTGATTCTAGGGCTTGAACTCAGAGGGTGGACCCTGTCCCTCTACAGTTATCTTTCCTGCCAACCTGCCTCCAAAGCTAGTACTCTACTGCTTGAGCCAGAACTGCACTTCTAGCTTTTTCGGTGTTTAATTACAGTTAAGAGTTTGACAGACTCTGCCTCCTGGGTTGGGTTTGAACTAAGATAGTAAGAAAGCTAAGTGACATCAACTGTATGGACTTCTCTTTCGAACTAAGAAATATTAGATGAAGATTATTATTAAGCTAATATTTGACAATTTTTAAAAGAAGAGAAGATGTTCAGCAAAGAAGACATAACTTAAGTAACTAAGCAAAAGTAGGTGCACTGAATCATTTTGGAATTATTATCTCTGCTTGGGAAGATTACTATTTACTTCATCATTCCTTTTGGGGAAACTTAAAGTCATATTTGCACTTTTTTTGTTAGTTGTGGGGCTTGAAATCTGATCCTGGGCACTGTCCCTCAGATCTTCAACTCAAGTTGAACCCTCTACCACTTTAGCTACAGCATCACTTCTGGGTTTCTGGTGGTTTAATGAATATAAGGATTTCATGAATGTTCCTGACTAGGCTTAACCACAATCCTCTGGTCTCAACCTCCTGAATAGCTAGGATTACAGGCATGAGCCAACAGCACCCGGCTCATATTTGTGTTTAGTGCAGTTAATGACACTAGACAAAAGACAAAATACAAAGAATGGAAATCTGAACCAAATTATGTGACATTGCAGCATGTCAGATTAATTGAGGTGGCAATAAGTATGTCCTACTTTTCCATGTTGTTACATTAATGACTCATGAGCTATGGGACCCTTACATTAGCATCCTCTTCCATCTGTGTATGTGTATTTAATATCAGGAAATGTTCATATAAAAATACAGAAAGAGGTTTTTAGACAGCAAAGGATATCAGGTATGAAAGAACAGCATAGAAGGAGATACATATATCACACAGAGATTAAGAATTAGCCTAAGAGATTTAGAATGCTAAAGGCAATGAGTAATAATCCTAGTTGATAACTAGTTCTTCAATAACCAAAAATGGTTCCCTAGAACGGTTTCTGTTATACCATAGTTACTATCATTTATTCCTTCCATCTGGAGTTATTCCTTCTCTTCTGTCACAACTATTAATTAGCCTCTGCCTTTTTGGTGCCATGACTGGCCAAAAAGGTTTCCAAATCTCACTTAGACTACCCTTCTTATTGTGATTAGCAGTGATCACTCAAAAGCCTGGAATCTTTGAATTTCCAGAGTTTAATCTTCACCTGACATCTAAGCACATTCTTGGCATTAATTGCCATGACCTTATGAAGAAAACTTTTTTTCAACACAGTATCCAAATATAGATAAAGCACATGAATGAGGGACTATTGTCAGGTATCAGTATGGAAGGAGTAATTATATGTTCCAAGTATAGGTTCTTTATTTTGCATTTACTAGGTAAATATTTGTTGTTGTTGTTGTTGTTGTTTTGCCAGTCCTGGGGCTTAAACTCAGGGATAGGGAATTATTCCTCAGATTTTTTTTCTCAAGGCTAACCCTCTACCACTTGATGCACAGCACCATTTCCAGTGTTTCTTTTTCTGTTTATGTGGTACTGAGGAATTGATCCCAGGGTTGCAGGCATGCTAAGCTATCACCATACCATGAAACCACAATCCCAGAGCCCTAAATGACTTTCTTAAGATGGCATTACATTTTCATTCTGTAACTATGTATCATAATTTTGTCCAGAAATTTTTGCTATAAAAGGACATTGAACACAATACTGTGTCAAGTAAGGCTAGATGGACAATGAATAACCGTCATGGTCTAGCCAGGCACAGAGTGGCTTACCTCATGGAGCTCATACAACAGACTGAAGGAGACAGCTCCTGACCCACAGCCCACCTCCAGAATGAGAGGACCACCTTGGTTCCAACCACATGGGGACACTGGGCCAACTCCTCCAGCACCCATTCAATCAGTTTCTGAGAGAGAGAAAGAGAAAGAAGTTCAGAAATACACTTAAGACAGGTGCCAGTGGTTCAAGCCTATAACCCTAAGTACATAGGAGCCTGAGATATGAGGATCAGGGTTCATAGCCAACCCGGGCAGGAATGACTGTGAGACACTTATCTCCAAAAAAAACAAGAAAATCAGAAGTGGCCTTGTGACTCAAGTGGTAGAGTGCTAGCCTTGAGCTGAGGAGCTCGGAGACAGTGCCCAGGCCCTGACTTCAAGCCCCACGACTGAAAAGAAGTGGACTTCCTACCACAAGAAGTGTACTGAATAGCACCCATTGTCCTAGGGAGCCTGAATCGGCAAGTCAGGCTGAGCTTCCTGTCAGGTGGGAGTCATGTAGGTCACCCAGCTTCTTTGTGCCTCAGTTTCCACATCTGTAAAACTGAACAAAATGAAGGATCCACTTCCTCATAGGGATAGGGTCATAATGAAAGAGACCCATGTTTTGTTCATAATCCCATGCCTGTCACACCATTAACACACACCATTTGAGCTCTTTCCTGGTATCTTTCTGTCGTATGCTCACAGAACTGCTGAGAACCATATGTGAGGGCTGCTCTGTCTGTGCCTGGCAGTGCTCCAGAGATCTCTCTGTATTAATCCCTTGTTTCCTCACAACTGTCCCATGAGGAGATTGAAGTCCAATGGTGGGGGCCCAACCCAGAGCTTAACCTGTCGTTAAGAACCGGCTGCCATGGACGGAATTTGCGACAATCCATCTGAACCAATGACTGAGTGTAGCACCACATGTCTACCATCCCAACTACAGAGGACAGGGCCTGGTGGCGCACACATGTCACAGATAGGAAGACTGCGATCCAGCCCAGCCTTAGCATATATTAAGTCTCCATCTCAGAAATACCCAAGACAGAAAAGCTTGTCTTGCATGGTAGAAGACCTGACTGGCAAGCCTAAGGCCTTGAGGTCAATCCCTAACATACCTAAGAACCAGAGGCCCACTGCCCGAAGCTCATGCCTATAATCCTAGCTACTCAGGAGGCTGTGATCTGAATATCACAGCTCAAGATTCAAAATAGAGTTGGCCTTGCCCATCAGACATCATGATGACAAGACCCGGAGTCTGACCTATGTTGTTGTGCTCCATACTAGCAGGGCTCCTATCCTTACTAAGTGATGGCCATGCTCTCTGTACCCCTGGGAAGCCACCCACTGCAGGCCACTCCCAGGTCTTCCCAAGCTCCCCACTGCCAACTACCAGACCCGAGATTACACAGCTCCAGGTAAAAGAGATCCCTTGTTCTTTTACTTTAAATGTGCTGAGTCCCCATCAAGTGTCTCACCCTTCCAGGCCCTCAGACTTCAGCTGTGAAGCCCATGAACCCCCCGAAAGATAGCAGATAGAAGTTACCAAAGCATCCAGCTTCCTTGTTACAACCCACTTCTACACACGCATGCATGCGCGCACGCACACACACACACACACACACACTTCCAGACTGGTGACAAGACTCATCCATGCAGCACCTGTAATTTGCCAATTTATCACTCACCTAAGTACAGTCAGGCTGTACAAGGAGAAAGATGATCTCTCTGTCTCTCTCTGTCTCTTTCTCTCTATCTCTCTGTCTCTTTCTCTGTCTCTCTCAAACTCTGTCTCTGCCTCTGTCTCTCTCTCTCTGTCTCTCTCTCTCTCTCTCTCACACACACACACACACACACACATACACAGATTCATAGCAGTGTCTCTCCTGAGTTTGTTGGAGAACAGATGGACCGGGAGCACCAGCAGAAGCTGGCAGAGCTGGAAAATGTGATCAGCCTATGAGAACAGTTGACAGCTGGTGGGGGGGAGGGGGAGACAGGCCGGGTGTATGTGTGTGTGTTTGTGTGTTCCTCCCAGATTTTCACCTTCTGTTCTGACCCCCAGCACTCTCACCTCCCTACTGGGCTTTTCTGGGACCCTCTTCAGTTTAAAAGGGTCACCAAGCACAGAAGACAAGGTCTCACACAGCAAGGGGGTTATATCATCTGCATCCAACACCCTTCACCCACACGAAAAGACACCAGAAGGCAGGTGTGGAGGTGCTGTTCCCCTCTGACTAAAGCCACCAGGTTCCCACCAGGGAGAGGAAGAGTGCAGATGTGCAGCTGTGTGGCTCCCACTGCTCCAAGTCAGGGACTCTGTGGCACCCACTCCTCACCCAATCCTGCATCTCCCCTTTTCCTGGGACACTGGCCACTAGGGATGGGGGTGGGATCCTCGGGTCAACACCCACATCCACCCTGGGACACATTTGGGCCAGAATGTGGGGCATCAGGGAGGTGCGGGTCTGGGTCAGGAGGGGGGAAAAAGGGGAATATGGGGTCGCAGGGAGGGCCTGCATGGCAGCCACTCACATGTGCTGCAGGGAGAAGCTGTTGGCAGCTGCTCTGGCGAGCAGCGATAGCAGAGGCATGGTGGACACTCTGGCCCGGAGCAGAGTACAGGGTGACCAGGACCAGATCAGAGCCGCAAGCCAGCCGGTGGCGCACTATTGCACAATTGCCTGAGGACTACAAGAGACACCACAGGTCTGAGTAGGCAGCACAAGGTTTGAAATGCTGCACTGCGAGGAAGGGTGGTAGAGGGCTGGGGCCCAGGCGAGCATGTGGTGGGGCTGAACAAGGCCTCTTCTCTTAGGCCTCAAGTCTCTTGCTCACCACTCAGTCACCTCTACCTTTCTCAAGTGCTGGTAGTGGTGTCAACCAACAGAGGGAGTCCTGGTGCTACAGGGCAGAATGGAATATGAGTGTGGCCACCATTCTTGTATCCCATTGAACAGAAATAACCATGAAAGAATGGGGGTCTGGATCCTGTGATCTAGGCAGAATGGGTGGAGTCAAGATGACAGCAGTGCCTTTCCCAGGAAACTCTGTCCAATCCAGTTGGAGGCAAGAGGGAGACCTGCATTAGCGGGATGGCTGCACAGATTGTTCTGTATGTCTCTCTTTTTTTTGCCACTTTTGGACCTTAAACTCAGGATCTAGGCACAGTTCATGAGCTGCTTTTGCTCAAGGCTACCTTTCAACCACTGGAGCCACACAGCTCTATTTCTGGTTTTGTTGGCACAATTGGACAGGGGTCTCAACAACTTTCCTGCCTAGGGTAACTTTGACCATGATCCTCCCATCACAGCCTTGTAAGTATGAAGGAGGACTTCTGAGAGCCACTGGTGCCTGCCTAATCATTTGTCTTGATGATATTCTCGGACAGATCGGTGAGTTCCCTATCCTCGGGTATAAGTGGTAGGAGCTGGAGCTCACAGTTTGAATCCTGGTTCTGCCACCTCCAAATGGCAGGAGATCCTAAGAAACTCATTCCTATCCATATGATTACCAATGGAATGTGATGTGTGTCATGATTGAATGGGCAGTTTTTGAATGATTCTAGGATAAAATTATACATAATTACATTATGATACACTGATCGATTTTAATGAATACTTTATGAAGCATTTAAAAATTACATTCATTAAATGGAGGCATAATGAAATACCTAAAAATCGGACATCACATAGTATAAAAGTGGCAATTTTTCTGCCAGGAATGGGATGTGAACTCATGGTGTGGTTAACACTGTGGGACTGTGTGGGAAGGGGAAGCTTGCCTCCTTGAAGTCAAGAAATTCAAGTCTGTTCCTTAGGACTGAAATCAATCCCCACCACTAGAAAGTATCCTTTTTGTGTACATTTTAAATATGTGATTTATATTTACACACATATGTTGTCTTCATAGTGCGTTCAGTGTAATTATTCATTTTATTTTTTATTCATGTATTGACTGTTCATTTTATTGACTATAGACATATAGTCAATATGACATATAGAACATTGATTACATAGGATATAGGTCTGCATATGTATTCCACTTCATACCTGACACTCAGGACTTTCACAAAAAAGGAAAACGTGTCACCATCAGCTTCTTACTCCATGATTCATTTTTTAGAAGTGCTGTCATCTGAACTCACAGCCTCTGAGGCCCAATTCATGAATGGGTCAGTGTCAGCATGCCATTCTGGTGAAAATTGAGCTGACAGGCAGTTCCCAGGACCTGAAATCGAGCCCCAGTGGTTGACAAAATAAGAATAGATTGACACGCAGATGGTAGTACACTAATAAATATATATATTTATAGAGTGCCAGAGATGTCTATCCAATATTCAGTTATATAGACTACATTCCTACTAATTCTGGGGTATTTATTATGCCTCCATGTAATTAATGTTATTGTTTTCAACCTTAACAAACTATTAAGTAAATCAATCAGGGTGTGCTGAAATTGTTGCATCCCTGTAAGCAATAGTATTCTTTTAATACTTCATAAACATTAAATAAAATCAGTTTCCTGAAATCATGCTGTCTAATTTTGTAGGAGCATCATTCACAATCAACTCATTCAACCGTAACATTGATATCATTCCACTGTTATTCGTATGGATGGGAACGAATCTCTTAGAAGCTCCTGCCATTGGTTGGTGTCAGGAGGGGGATTTCAAATCAGGGCCTACATTGCCACGTGGGTCTATGACTTCCCAAATAGTCTGCCAACCTTTAGCAATGCAAGGTGAAGTACCTTTGCAACAGTGTGATTCAGACCCAGGAGGGTCATTGTGCAAAGGAAGAAATGGTAAAAAAAAAAAAAAAAGCCATCACGCTGCATTTTTTCTATGCATTTTTTTTCCCACACAAGGCCTGGGCATCTAGGATCCCAGAATCAACTGTGGGTCCAGTGGCTGCACCCTAGCATTGGGTGATCGAAACTGAGGCAGAGTTGCTACGACCTAAGTTCAAGCCCCTTGTTGAGCCAAAAAAAATATTAAAAGAAATTAGCTCCCTGGCTTGCAATTCACCCCGTTTTTTCTGCCAGGCTTTGGATTTGAACTCAGGGTCTGGGTAAATGTGCAGCTCTGTGGAAGAAGGGGAAGCTCACCGTACTTGAAGATAAGAAAGTCAGGCTTGTACTCTAAGCCTAAATTCAAGCCTCAGCCCTGGAAAAGATACTATTTATATACATTGTAAAGACAGGATTTGTACCTATGGATGTTCAGTCCATACACATTTGGTGTGGTTGATCCTTGTATTTTTTGTTTTCTACATTTATTTACTCTTGATTTTACTATGAAAACAGCCACTCCGTCTATTACATTGATGACATACTAGCACATGGCATCTAGATTTGTAGACATGTTCTCCAGCATGCCTGACACCCTGGAGTCTCAGAGAAAAAAAAAATTCACACTCGGCTTCTTACAACATTATCCAATTGTTAGTAGTGCTGAGATCTGAACTCAGGGCTTAGCAGGAACAATTGGTAAATAGTTTAAGGTGAACACACCAGCTTGTGAGCAACTAAGGAGTTAGGCCATTCCCAGGATCTGACATTGATCCCCAGGGTGGGCCATGGTAGTCATAAATTCATTATTTAAACATAGAATCTATATTTACATACATGTGTGGACAGCATCTTGCGTTTGGTGTACTTCTACTTACTTTCTGTCTTATCCATGGAAGGATTGTGTATTTTACTGAACATAGTGACAGATATACCAGTGCTTACATGGATGACAACTTATTGCCATGGCTATAGGGTTTCCTATGCATTCTCCATCATAGCTGTGACACAGGACTTTCACAGGACAGGTGAATCCATGTTCTTCTCACATCAGTATTCATCTTTTGGCAGTGTTGTGATTTGAACTCAGAGCCTTGCAGTCCCAATTGGGGAAAGGGTCTAGGCGAGGACACCAACCTATGAGCAAGGAAGGAGATAGGCCATTCCCAGGACCTGACATCGAGCCCCAATGAGGGGCAGATATTCATAAATACATAATTTAAACATAGGGTCTATATTTACATACATGTGTGGCTAGCATCTTGCATTCAGTGCACTTCTTCTCCTTATTTTGTCTCTAATTCATGGGAGTATTGTGTTTTTACTGAGTATGGTGACAGCTATAATTGTGCTTACATGGAAGACAACCTGTTCCCAAGGTTATATGTTTGCCTATGCATTCTCCATCCTAGTTGAGACCCGGGACTTTCACAGGAGAGGAGAGGAAAACAAGTGCAATGACAGGCTTCTGAGGAAAGAATGAAACTCTGTTTTTTTGAGTGGGGTGTCTGGTCATGGGGCCTGAACTCTGGGCCTGGGCGCTGTCCCTCAGCTCTTCAGCTCAAGGCTAGTGTTCTACCACTTGAGCCACAGTGCCACTTCTGGCTTTTTTCTTTTTGCTTATGTGGTGCTGAGGAATCAAACCCAGGGCCTCATGTATGCAAGCCAAGCGCTCTACCACTGAGCCACCTTCCCAGCCCAGCTGTCAGGTGGTTGCCAGGTGTTGAGATTGAGCTCCAGGTTTGGCCAAAACAGCGATACATGGATAGGCAGAGGGTGGTATACAAATAAATATATATTGTTAAGGAGTTCCAGAGCCATCTATCTATGATTGAATGACATTTACTACGTTCCTACCAAATCTTAGTTATTTATTATATTGATTATTTAATATTCTTTTCATGCTTAATAAAATATTAATGAAGATCAGTCAGCATCCTAGGATTATTGCATCCAATTTTAGACTAGACAAATGCATGAACTACTCTTTCAATGGGTATTCTTATGCATAGGAATGAGTTTCTTGTGATCTCTTGCCATTGGTTGGTGTCAGGACCAGGATTTGAACCCAGGGCCTATGTTGATTTGTTGGCTTATGGCTTCTCTGATAGCCTGCCAGCCATCAGCACTGGCAGGCCAGGTCCACTTTGCAACCGTGTCATTCAGACCCAGGATGGACACTGTGCAAAGAAAAAATTGTAAAACCCTCTACAGCTCCCCACTTTTTATTGTCCCACTTTTTTTGCTTCCTGCAAGCCCTCTGGGCCTAGGCCCAGGATCGGCTATGGGTCCCGAGACTGCACGCCAGCCTCGGGAGATCAAAGCTGAGGCAGAGTTGCCACAACCTGAGTTCAAGCCCCGTGGTTGCTTAATTAATTAATTAATGAACTAAATTTTTAAAAAGAAGATTCCCCTCCTCAAATAAAATAAAATAAAATTTAAAAAAAAAAAAGAAGATTCCTTGATTTGGAATTTCTGCCAGTTTTCTTTCCTAGCCTGGGATTAGAACTCAGGGTCTTGGTAAATCCGTAGCAATTGTGAGGGAAGGTACACAGTTGCCACTACTTGAGTTCAAACCCCATACCAAACCAAAAACAAATAATCAAGTCACTGCTCGGCAGGGAAATGTAGTTGTGGAGATGGGAAGTAAGGGGTGGTAGGGGGAAAACAAAGGAGGAGGCAACAATGCTCCATAGGAAATGTACTCATTACTTTGCTAATGCAACTGTGAGCCCTCTGTACAACATTTTTACAATAAAAAACATACAAAAAATAATGTAGTGCTCAAGAAGCACTTTGGGGGTAAGGGAAGGATGTCTAATAGCTGTACAAAATTCTACATTGATATTTTTTTAATGTTCAATATGGAACTGAATAAACATAACTGTTTCCATTACAAATATTATTTCACTGTCTCAGAACTGGGACCAGTATTTCTGCCATTGATGGGATTTGAGTTCACCATCCTGGTAACTCTTTTACACCATTTGTGAAGGGGAAACTCACTGTCTTTGAGGAAAAGAAATTCAAGCTAGAGTTCCCAGGGCCTGAATTAAGGCCCTGCAATGGAAAAAAAATATTTGTATACATGTGTAATATATGATATATAGGTACATATATATGTTTATTTCATATTATTATTATTGATTTTGTATTAATTTTATTTTTATTTTATTCATTTTATTGTTTATTGTATTTAGTACAATACACATACTATTTATTATGTTTTGTACATCTAATATAAAATTATACAAAATAATTTAAGACACTGACTCTTTTTTATTAATACTTATTAAGTGTTGAAACATGATACATAATTAAATGGAGGCATTTGTCATAGCCATCACATATTTGGAGTCTATCCCCAGTATGAACTTTATCTCATTTATCTTTGGACAACTTCCTATAGGGATTTCGTTAGATGATTTATACTCAGAAGCCTTTTTTTGAGGATAGGCAAGTGGAGGGATAAAATTGTAAGGTTGGGGCTAGGAATGTGGCTTAGTGGTAGTGAGCTTGATCAGCATGCATGAAACCAGGTTTTGAATCCTCATTGCCACATACACAGAAAAAGCCAGAAGCTGTGGAATGGCTCAAATGGTAGAGTACTAGGCTTGAGAAAAAAGAGCTCAGAGACAGTACCCAGCCCTAAGCCCCAGGTCTGGCAAAAGTAATAGGCCAGATTCCGGTGGCTCTCACCTAGAACCCTATCCTCTCAGGCTGAGATCTGAAGACCAGAGTTTGAAGCCAGCCTAGGGAATGAAAGCCTGTTAGACTCTTAAATCCAATGAACCACCAAAAGATTCCATGTGGTGCTGAGGGTCAAGTGGTAGAATGTTCACCCTGAGCTGAAGGGCTCAGGCACTGAGCCCAGGCTTCAGTCTGAGACACGAAACTGGAAATAGAGTGAAGGATAATCAAAGTACTTTTCCTATTTGCTGATTATGAGAACATTTTCTGGAAAATGAACGTTGATGTACACCAGAATTGGAGTCAGGGCTCAAGGTTCAAGTGTAGCAGATCCATATGCCCAGCCTCTCAGACTCTAGCATTATAAACTCGTGTCCTACAGGGTTCTGAAAGGTCCATTGTTGAAAGTCTTAATATGCTCCCCAAGCCCTTTGTGATAAGCATTTGACTTGTATTGTCAATGTCATTACACTTCTGAAGCTAGCAGAGAACCAAGAGTTCATGCCCATCACCCTAGCTCAGGAGGCTGAGGTCTCAGGATCACAGGGTGAAATCAGCCAGGGTAGGAAAGTCTATGACACTCTGACTTTCACTTCTCAAAGTTCAGATGTTCAAGAGCTTCCTGTGTTTCCCTTGGTGATAAGAAGCTACTTTAACTGTAAGTGTTGTTAGAGTTCTTGAGCTATAGAAGCAGGAAAGAAACATGTTTTTTCTTCCATGCATTTGTTTCTAACGCATTTATAAGGTTATCTCTTTGTTGTTTTGTATGTCCCTCCCCCACAGTATAACACCTGCTTTCACTGTATTTGATGTCAGTATAACTTGTGGAGGAGATGGGGAAAAACAAGTCGTTTAAGGATACAGGTGGACCTGTTGTAACAATGAGAAGTACAAGGTGTCATGTCGAAAATGAGCTTTACAAAGTTGGTGCGGAGGTGGGGGGGTGGGGGGAGGAGGATTGGGTGGGGGGGTTGGGGGAGGCTGGGAAGGGATGTGAAGGATAAACAAAGGAGGAGGCTGTGATGCTTGATAAGAAATTTACGCATTATCCTGCCCATGTTTTGTAACCCCTCTGTACAGTATGTTCACAAAAAAATAAAAATAAAAGAAACATTATTGACCCATCCGTGGTTCAAATTCAGTTCTCAGGATCCAAGCTCTAGCCCTGTTAGCAGGAAGAACTCCAGTGCAACACTGTATTTGAAGGAGAGAAAACAGTTGCAAAAGCCAGGCTAGGTTCAGAGACCTAGCACTGCAGGATTAGGAGGAAGAATGTACACACTGAACAGGGAAGTGAGCTGCAAAACCACTTCATTTATTCCAGGCATAGCCAGCAATGGGGGGCAAACCTGAAACATTTGTTAGAGGTACACCAGGGTCAGGCTTTTCTCAGACTCTTCAAACAATGACTAATTAACCTTCCTTCCTCAGGTAAAGGGAGCCTCAGGCTATCTTTGGTTACCAATAGAAAGCCAGTTTAATTGGGAGAGGAAAGGAACAGAGTAGAAAAACTCTGCTCTCTGGTCTTAGGGAGTGAGTTTTTGACTCTCCTCTGTCAGATTTGAAGGCCCTTCTATCTCTGCCAGTCCATTCTCTTGCTTTCATTTTCCACATCATTAATGCAAATTCCCAGTCCAAGAAAAGGCAGGGCCCTTTCTCTTCTGTCTCCAAGCACCTGAGTTAGAACCTGGCTCTGCCCTCTTGACTCCGAAGCTCTTGTCTGCCTGAGAAGTGGGACAGAGACACTCTTCCTGCTCTGTGTTTGGGTGAAGGTGATGTTGGTGTCCTGACACACTGCAGAAGGCCTCATGACTGGGAAGTGTTCCTTTCTTTCCTTCTGAGGTCAAAGACCAGATTCATCTATCAACTTTGTTTCTTTGTTTCTTGGCTTCTTACTTTCTTCCTTTCTTTCTTTCTTTCTTTCTTTCTTTCTTTCTTTCTTTCTTTCTTTCTTTCTTTCTTTCTTTCTTTCTTTCTTTCTTTCTTTCTTTCTTTCTTTCTTTCTTTCTTTCTTTCTTTCGTTCTCACTCTCTCTTCCTTCCTTCCTTCCTTCCTTCCTTCCTTCCTTCCTTCCTTTCTTTCTTTCCTTCTTCCCCCTCTCCCTCCCTCCCTCCCTCCCTCCCTTCTTTCTTACTTTGTTTTTTCTCTCTCTCTTTCTTTCTTTCTCTCTCTCTTTCTTTCTTTCTCTCTCTCTTTCTTTCTTTCTTTCTTTCTTTCTTGCCCTTTCGCTCTTTTGCTCTTTCTTTCCTTCTTTCTCTCTCTCTACCTACCTACCTAACTACCTACCTACCTACCTACCTACCTACCTACCTACCTACCTAGCTATCTCTTTGCCAGTTGTTGGGTTGAACTCAAGGCCTAGGCACTGCCTCTAGCACACTGCTTCTTGAGCCACAGCACCAATTCTGGCTTTGTCTGTGTACGTGTGCCTGAGGAATTGAACCCAGGGTGTCTTGTATGCTAGGCAAGCACTCTCTCACTAATCCACATTCCCAGCCCCTTCATCTTTTTTAATGGTAGTTTTTACATGAGTATGCTACCATTTTATGTTCTCAAGTTTAATTTTCTGAATAAGAGTTACTTATACGAAACCTGATTTTCTATTCCCCTGCCTGATTATAGACTGTTCCTGCCTTAGCCTCATAATAAAATGTAAATAAAGGCTGCTGAGAGCTTCAGTGTGCATCATATAAGGACACAGGCCTGCAACCCTAGAAGAGAAAAGCTATGGGCCTGAAATGAAGAGAATGATTCAGTATGAGCAACTAGCATATCTGAAAAATAAACCAGTAAATGAAAGCAGAAGCATTGCATAAGTCTGTTTGCACTCGGGGAGGTAATATAAATACACACATAAGTAGGTAGGGCACTGATACATAAACTTGGCCGTCTCTTTTTGAAATTTTTTGAAGCCATCCCAGGGATTAAACTCAGGGCCTGATGTGTTCCTGAGTTGTTTTGCACAAGGCTGAGGCTTTACCACCAGCACAGCTCCACTTCCAGCTATCTGGTCATTAATTGGACATAAGCAACTCCCAGGATTTCCTGCCTGGTCTGGCTTGCATCTCCTGCTCTGCTTTCTCTCTCAAAGCTGGAGCTCTACCCTCTGGGCCACTGTTCCAATTCTGGTTCTCTGGTGGTTTATTGAAGATAAGAGTCTCACAGACTTTCTTGCTCGGCCAGCTTAAATGACGATCTCCTGAGGAGGCTTCAAGTGGCTTTCCTCAGGGATTCACCGAGGAGCCCTCTCCACACAAACCCTACCTATAAATCTCGAGAGGTACTAGAGAAAAAAGGAAACATGAAGATGCTACTAGTGTGTTCTAGATATTAAGGTTGGAGACTCAAAACACTCATAATTATTAGATCATTTTATAGGGAAAAGGAGCAATGCAGACAGTATGAGGATTGCTCCAGTTTTCAGTCCTCTCATCCTGAGACAGTAAATTCACAGCAGCTCAATGCTAAGTGACAGAACTGGCATGTCCTCTGGATATTTGCTCCCAAATCCTGTGACACTCATTTCTCAATTTTGGCCTCAAACCTGTGACCAGATGGTAAGATGAGGAAAGAAAATAAACATTGGGTACTTTACTTATAAATTCTAACCTTTGGAATGACCCTGTTAAGAAGTTAGATTGTCAAGAGTAAAAAATGAAGAAGAAAAGAAAGAAGGTACCAGTGGCTGCTGACTGTAATCCCAGCTCCTCAGGTGGCTAAGATGTAGAGAATCTTAGTTTGATTCCAGCCAATATAGGAAAGTCCATGGCACAGGTATTTCTAAGAGATCACAGAAAAACCAAAAAGTGAGGCTGTCAAGCTTAATGCAAAAGGAGCTCAGGGACAACGCCTAAGCTCATAGTTCAACATCAGGACCTGCCCCCTCAAAAAGAGCCTGTACTTCCATGTCTTTGTCTATGTATGGATATATTCCTATAGGTGAAGCTCCCGAGTAACTATGATGAATGGCACCAACCGAGGAAATTTGTATTCAATATAATGAGTTCATAACACAGAGACTTCCTTCAAGACAGTGCATGTTCTGGGGCTCATCTCACTGTTCCCATGTAGCCTGAGGGTTTCTCTGCATCCCAGGCCTGCTGGAAAAAGTCTCTCTCATTGTGTGGACAGGCAGACAAAAGGCTTCACTCTTGTACAGCTAGGTAACAAACAACTCCAACCGGACTAGTTAGTGAGAATGAGTGTAGGTGGACTCTGAAGGCCAGGAGAAAAAGTCCTCTTTGTACCCCAAGCTATCCCTTTCCCCAGTGCTCTGTTTTAACAAGAAGCCTTCATTTGTGCCACCTTCCATGGCAGGCCAAGTTCTGTGCACTTATCCTGCCTTTGTGGACTATATTCCGGTGTTCAGATACAGTGCTCAATATAATTCAGGAGTCCTTCAGGCAGAGAACTAGGGCACTGAACATAATGAAATGTTTCATTGCTGGCAATGATGGGCCTATGATGCCTCTCCTAGGTTTCTGGAAGCTTTGGAAATCCAAACACATGTCTGATATCACAAAGCTTCCTATCATCTAGGGCTGGTGAAGCTCAACAGCTTTTGCAACCTTTGACCTCTCCTAGTTGAAGCCTGGGTGGCTAGGTTTTGGGATTGAACCCAGGGCCTGGGTGCTGACCATGAGCTCAGTGCAGAAGCCCTGTGCTTTACCATTTTGTGTAACAACATCACTTCTGGTCTGTGAATGTGTGTGTATGTGTGCGCGTGTGCGTGTGTGTGCTGGTGTGTGTGTATTCATGCACACACATACATGAGTCCTGGAGCTTGGACTCAGGACCTGAGCACTGTACCTAGTTTCTCTTGTAGAAAGAATCCCTCTCCCACTTGAGCCACAGAGCCACCTCAGACATTTTCTATTGATATGGTCCTAAGAAATCAAGGCCAGGATTTCATATATGTAACGCACTCTACCCCTAAGGCACATTCCCAGCCCTCTAATTCAGTTTTGTTAGTTTATTTCTGTCTTTTCTATTGTTGTTGTTGTTGTCAGTTGTAAGAGTTGAAGTCTGGGCCTGGGTGTTGTCCCTGAGCTCTTCAGCTCAAGTCTTGCACTCTACCACTTGAGCAAGAGCGCCACTTCAGGTTTTCTGATGGTCCATTGGAGCTAAGTGTCTCAAGAACTTTCCTGCCCAGGCTAGCTTTGAACCATTATCCTCAGATCTCATCCTCCTGAGTAGCTAGGATGACAGGCATGAGCAACAAGCACTCAGCTTCCACTTCAGGTGATTAGTGGTGAATTGGAGATAATAGTCTCATGGGACCTTTCATGTCTGGGATAGTTTAGAACCCAGATCCTCCGATCTCAGCTTCCTGAGAAGGCAGGATGATAGACTTCAGCTACCGACCCCTTGGCCACGACCTTTCCTGGAAGGGGGTCCATGGCTCCACGTTGTGGAGTGCTAGCCATGAGCCCAATAGGTAAGGGTCAGAGCCTAAACCCCACCTTCAAGGTTCATGACCAAGAAAAAACAAAATGAAACAATTGTCTGCAGGAGACAACTCATAGTCTTCAGTAATCCATAATTTTGTCCCTGCCATGGGGACCTATTGGAGCCCTAATATTCTTGTCTGCATAATCATCGCAGTTGTGGAGCTCTTATAAGGACAAGATGTAAAAATGCACCCGGGGAAGGACACAACACATGGCACTCTTTGCACACAGCATCCTATGAAAGACTCAGCACTCAGCACCCAATGTTGGACTCAGCACACTGCATCTTCTGAAGGACTCAGCACATAGTACCCTGTGCCGGACTCAGAACGGAGCACCCTATGAAGGACTCAGCACATTGCTCTATTCCACAAGGTGTCATTAGAGTTAGGGTGCTTTCATCAGTATCACCATTCTTTCAGGAACATTTCACAAACCACACAATTTCATATCTAATGGTTTAGTGGGGTGTTTTTATTTGGGGAGGGAGGTTACCCCTGGGGGTTGAGCTCAAAGCATTGGGATACTGTTCTAATAACATTTGCTCAAGGCTAGAGCTCTACCACTTGGACCCACATTTTGCAGTGTCTCACAGACTTCTGTCAGGACTGGGTTTTAAAGCCCCCAAGTAGCTAGGATAATAGGCCTAAGCCACGATGACATGGGTAACCCATGGAGCTGGATTACAGCAGTTTACATGTGGGTAAGTCATGTTAGGTGGCAGCTGTCAGCACCAGACTCCTAGCTTTCTCTATTATGAGATATTTGAAGTTCTGTCCTTCTATAATTACAGTTAGAACATCCTATTGTTTTTTGGCGTCAGTCCTGGGGCTTGAGTAAGAGCTTAGACACACTCCCTAAGCATTTGTGCTCAAAGCTAGCACTCAATTTATTCAAAGGCAACAGAACTCCTGGGTTTTCTGTTTATGTGGCACTGAGGAATCGAACCCAGGGCTTCATGCTTACTAGGTGAGCACTCAACCACTGAGCTCCAGGAGTGAACGAAGTATAAATATTGTTGTATATAAATAGTATATACACAAAAGAGATTGCTGCATATTATTACATTATAGATATTACTACCAATTATTAGGAATTAAATTATATCTCCATTTAATGATGTGTTCCAGTTAACAATTAATAAAGCATTAATTAATAATTACTCAATATCCTATTATTTTATCACATATGTACATACATCCATACATATTTCGTATTTCATAGAATGAGGATGATATATTATTAAATTCTGCATCATGTGCTACTACCAATTATTAGTTATTTAATTATGTCTCCATGTAATATTTGTTTTGTTAATGCTTAATAAAATATTAATTAAACTTAATGCACATCCTATACTTATTGTGTCTAATTTTATTCTAGAATAATTCACTACTAATTCAATCTGTTTATCATTTATTGTAGAGACAATTCTTCCACCTATGACATTTTTTACCTTTATTACATCCTATTACATAGTATTTAGATTTGCACCCAAATTATACATCCTACCTGACACCGAGCACTGTTACAGGAAAGGAAAATTTATGTGTCATGCTCGAGTCCTCCTTCCACGATTACATATTTGGCAATGCTGGGATCTAAACTCAGGGCCTAGAAGGCTCAGTTTATGAATGGGTGACTGTCAGCGCTGCAGCCTCTAGCCAATTCAGCTGCCAGGCAGTGCCCAAGCCCTGAAATGGAGCCCCATATGTTGACTGCAAATTGTGCTTAGTGTAGTTACTCATTTTATTTTTTGTTTTATTCATTAACCATTTATTTTATTGACTGCTATAACACGTGGATTTTTTTACTATATTTATTACATAGATTATACATTTGTCTATGTATGAAACTTCACACCTGACACCCAGGACATCACAGAAAAGGAAACCATGTGTCACCATGGGCTTCTTACTGCATGATTCAATTTTTGTAAGTGCTGGCATCGGAACTCACAGCCCACAAGGCCCAATTCATGAATGGGTGAGTGTCAGCATGCCAGCCTGGGGCATATGGAGCTGACAAGCAATTCCCAGCACCTGAGATCCAGCCCCAGGGATAGACAAAATAACAGATTGACATGTAGGTGATAGTGCACAAATACATATAGATCTTTATAGAGTGCCAGATATTTCTATATATTATTCAGTTATATTGGCTACATTCCTACCAATTCTTGGGTATTTATTATGCCTCCATGTAATTAATATGATTGTTTTCATCCTTAATGAATTATTAATTAAATCAACCATTGTCCCGAAACTATTGTGTCCAGGTAATTAATAGAATTCTTTCAATGTGTCAAAAATGTTCATTAAATCCATTGGCCTCCTAAAATCACTCTCTAATTTTATCATTAGTATCATTCAGGAACAACAAAGTCAATCTTGACATTCATAACCTTCCATCGGTATTCCTATGAATATGAACTAGAATCTTAGGATCTCCCTCTATTGGTAGGGGTCAGGACCCAGCTTCAAACACAGGGCCTATGTTGCTGTGTTGGCCTATGGCTTCCCTGGAAGCCCACCAGTCTTCAGCACTACCAGGTTACTAACACTTTTCAGCCGTGTCATTCAGACCCAGTATGGTCACTTTGAAAAGAAAACAAATGTAAAATCAGCAGCCATCAGCAAGTTGCCGGATTTTTTTTCTGCGTCATTTTATTAATTTTTTCCTGTCAGTCTTTGAAGCCCAGAAATCCAGGTTCGGCTGTGGGTCCAGTGGCTGCAACCCAGCTTAGAGTGATCAAAGCTGAGGCAGAGTTGCCATGCCCTGAATTCAAGCCCTGTGCTTGACAAAATAAAATTACCTACCTACCTACCTACATATATATATACCTACCTACATATATATATACATACATACATACATACGTACATACATACATTAAAAATATTTAAAAAATTATGAGGCTCCTTGGCTTGGAATTCATGCCTTTTTTCTGCCGGGCCTGGGATTTGAACTCAGAGTCTGGACAAATCTGCAGCACTGTGGGGGAAGGGAAAGCTCACAGTGCTGGAAAACAAAAAAGACAGGCGAGTTCCCAGGAGCTGAATTCAAGCCCTAGCACTCAACAAAATAATATTCTTATTCACTTTAAATACATGATTTCTACTTATATGCAAATGTTTACTGCATTCATTTTATTTTGTGTTTTATTTAATTATTATATATTTTAGAGAGTATGATTACATGTATAAATTTTTTGATATCCTATTACATAGGACATAGATTTGCCTATGTATTATACATCATTCCTGAAACCCAGGACTTTCACTTACAAGGAAAACAAGCGGGACAATTGGCTTCTTCCACCAGGATTAAGTTTTTGGCAGTTCTGTGATTTGAACTCAGGGCCTAGAAGGCGCACTTCATGAATGGGTTAATGTTAGTACACCAGTGTGATGCCAGTGGAGTTGTTGGGAAAATTTGAGGACCTGAGATCAAGCCCTAGGAGTGGCCACTATATAAACAGATAGATGTGTAGATTGCAGTGTGTGTGTATGTGTATTTACATATGTATATGTAAATGCATCTATAAATAAATTTATAGATTTTTCCTATAGATAGGAATGAGTAGGTGGCAGTCCCAGGATCGAACTCAGGGCCTAGGTTTCTGGTTTGGGCTCAGGCTTCACTGACAGCCCACCATCCTTCTGCTCTGCAAGGTCACATACAATTTTCAAGCCGATTCATTGAGGCCTAGGATGGTCACAGTACAAAGGAAACAAAGTAAAACTGTCGTGTAAAACTTCCTGGTTTTGTTTTTCCTCCCTCATCT